>NC_037289.2:7064967-7367998 GCF_000002775.5 Populus trichocarpa | reverse complement strand
AATGATCCAAAACATATAAAAAATTTAATATTTAAATGTAAAATTCAAATACTAACATTCATACAAAAAAACCGATCTACTGACACTAAGTTTGATTTTTTTATAAACAGGATGTAGTCAATCAAACCCTTTCTCTTTCCTTAGTATTTTCGATGAATTTTCCTCTTCTCTCAATATCCAAAAACTAAAACATATAAAAAAATTAGGATTGAAATGTAAAATTCTAAAATAACAGGGATGAAATAATGCATAAATCAGGACTTAAGGGACCCAGCCAAAGTTTTCCAATATAACCTACAAGATAAGCTAGAGACTTAGAAAGACTCGTCCAATATTCAGGCATACAGCAATATGTATTAATATATATATATATATATATAAATGCAAAACAAACTAATTATACAGCTTGATTTTTCCTCCAACATATCTTATAACTCTCGGGCGGTTCGTGTTTTTTCTTTGTTTTAGAAAATCATATTCTTTTTAAAAATATAACAAATTAACAATAAACCTTTCTATAATGGCATAATATTTTCCAAAACTAAACTAATTATATTTGCTAAGAATATTCTGGTAATATTTTAATTATTATATTGATCATATATACACAGTATTTTGACAATCAATATGTTTATTTCTGTTTTTGCCCTTGTTAAATTTAGATTTATTATTTAATATCTTTAAATGCCTTTTCTTTGTGGTATATATTTTCATATTTTTTTGGTAAAAATTTATTATATCGGTCGTAAATTAATATTGTATCGATCTTGTGCATTAAAAAAGAACACGCAATCTCTTTGTAATAAATATATTTATTTCTTCTCGAGAGTTTGTTGAATTTGAATTTGTTATTTTATTTCTTATGTGCTCTTACCTTATGATAATTTCCTCTGTTCGGTACATAATTTCTCATCAATAAATATATTTCTTTCTTTTCGCGATTGTTGGGATTAAGTTAATTATTTCATATTTTTATGTTCTCTTTATTTGTGACATTTTCATTTGTTTTGATAATAATATATTAATTTGATGATATATAAAGAAAATAATCCACATACTACATAAGACCCCGTTTGTTTTTGTGGTGATAATTATTTTTTAAAGTGTTCTTCGCCTAAAAATACATCGAAATAATTTTTTTAAAAAAAATTTATTTTTGACATCAACATTTTAAAACGATTTAAAAATATATAAAAAAATATTTTTATAAAACATAAACAAACATACTTTGTACCTCTATACCTCTAGATAAAGTAATAAGCAGAAGTTGATTTCAGGAGTGTAGGGGTGTAACTTAATTGGTCAGTCTCTAGATTTGCTCCTTATAGATCATCAATTCGAGTTTCACAAATATCAAGGCCATTGAAGGTTTATATGATCGTTAACTTCAGGACCCGTGAAATTAGTCAAGTTAGCACAATATAATCCGAACACCTATATTAATTAAAAAAAAAAAGCAGAAGTTGACGCATGAGTGCTGGAGAGACCAAAAGGAACGAACAAGTTGACGTGAATAAATGTTGTGAAAACAACTTGAGTGGCCTGGGGGCAATGCACATAATAAATATATTTTTTTTTAAAAAAGAGAAAATTAAAAAGAGAAGAAAAGATCGAACATTGAAGGCAACGTGGGACTCTTCTACCAACCGTGACCACTCTTCACACTGTTATTAGACTAAAAGATATCATGTTATCGTCTAAATCTTTATTGGATTCTTGCTTAAACATAAATATTTGGTGCACCTAACCTTTTTTTCACTGAAAAAATCCAGTTTTTCCATGCTCATCCTGTTTTGTTTATGGAATTTTTCAATTAAAAATATATTAAAATAATTTTTTTTATTTTTAACATCAACATATTAAAATTATAAAACATTACTTAAAAGATTATTAATTTAATATTTTTCTCGAAAAAAACAAATTAAACCTCAAAAATCCTTACAAAATAAATATATCAATTTGTAATAGCTATGCACTAGGATTTTATTCCCAAGTGGTTTTTTCTTTAATCCTTCACTTTTGTTTCGAGTGATTTTGGGACATTGAGACTATTATCATCAAATTCATGTCTGAAGCATTCTATTTCTCATTAGAATCAATATATTTGTAAGAATTATTTTCTTCTTTTCGGTTTCTTTTTCCTACAGTCCCTTTCCTTGTGCTTTCCACGGGATTCTTAGTTTAGTGGGAGATCTTTTAATGGCTTCTTTCTTGCACTTTACTCGTACCTCTTTTTTATTTTCACTAACCGAATTGTCTTCACAAAAAAGCAATATTCTTTCCCTCCATTCAGCCTTGCAATGATTATTCTTTAGCGAATTTAGGAGCTAGGTATAGTAAACGAAGGCCAAGGCCATCCAGCCTGGGCCATGGAAGAAAATGGGCTAGAGAAGTTGAAGAATTGAAGCAAGGCAAGCTCTTAATAACTGGATTTTATGCCAGTGAATAAAAGAAATGTATTAAGATTCCAGGTTAGATAAATTATGAATAATATACCCAGTCTGTCAAGAAAAATGCCTACTAATCCATGCAAATCAACTCATTTACAGTAAGGATATGGTTTCTGAACTCAACTCCCACAAGGAACCTATATACATTCATGCACATGCAAAATCTCTAACTCCACACTTAAACTTGTAGCAAGCAAGAAAACTTGGTATTCCCAGTAAGGATATAACCATGCAGTAGAATCTTTAGTATGCCATCTTCACTTTCTTTCTCTCTCCATCAACAGGTTATTTGCCTGATGATTTTGATATTTTACAAGGTACTAATCCATGCATAAATCCTTCAACGTTTCCTCTATAAGATCTCCCATGATAAGACACTCTATCTCTCCTCCGAAATTATTTACCTCGTCATCTATCAAGCCAGACCAAGGACTGGATTCTAAATACTTGCTCACCATATTATCTAGAGAGTAGAAGGATTTGTCGTTGAAAGGGTATAAATTCTCACGGATGATCTCCCACACAGAATCCAATAATTTCCTTCCGTGTAAATGTGGCAGCATGGACCAATCGATGACCTTTCTTCTGAATCTAGACATGGTCACAGGGGGTCCAAGTACAGTTGAAAGCGCCTCATTCGACAAATCAAATAACATTCTGTGATCTGCCTTCGTCTCATTGTGATGCGTTGCGGTAGCTCCATCATCCATGGCCAACAATTTATTACAAGATTTTTCAACATCTTCAAACACTGAATTGCTGATAGGCTTTCCAAATGGGTCCCATCTCAATAAACGTTTATCAGATGATCCATCATAGAAACCAGAAGCAATAAGCAAATCTCTTACGTAAGCTTCTGCTTTGTCCTCTAGATCATCTAGTTTGAACTCGTTGCTCTCATGTTCATTTGTTGTCTCTTCAGGTTTAACGGACCCAAGTTGATTTAGTTGCCGCCGCAGCTCTACAGAATCAACAGGATAAAAGAAGCTATCAGAAAATAACTTCACATTCATATTTTTAATGGAAGGGCCTTGTATTACTAGTGTCATGGTTTTCAGAATAATATTTAAAGTTGTTCAATATGCTGAGAGTTTGATATGAACTAGAAGAACTACGTTTCATGATATAACCATAAAAAGCCAGAAATTAGAGGAAAATGGACCCTTAAGAGAACATGGATACCATGACCAGTCATCAAGATTCATGGCATGGTCACCTAGCCAGAAAATGAGCATGTGATGATAGAGAAGTTCCTTAAACTAGATTACCTAAGGATCCTTTCCCTCCATATCTTGTAGCATATGAAAAATAATAGATCATCTAAAATCGGCAAACATGGGCCAAATTCATTGAGGCTGACTTTTTTTTTTACTTTTCACCCAAACACTAGCCTTGAAATCAATAAAAATATTAAAAGCATGGCAACAGGCATGTTATAGGCGTCACCAAGAGGAAACAAGTGTTTCCATACCATTCAGATTAGAATTGATCTCCTTAAAAACTTGTGGCATGGCATCATCTTCTCCCATAGTCATATCAGGTGTTGATGCTGGGCTGAGGTAATCTGTTGCCCTCCAGAACTCTTCTTGAGCACTACTACACACAGATGCAGGGCTTGGAGGCACCTCAGTCGAGTTTTCCTAGGAGCAAAGTTCAATGATAAGCTGATTAGACAACAGAAGTGGACAGAATATGAACCTTTTCTTTCATTTATTGTACTGGAGGGAAAGAAAATAGTACCATTATGTTTCTCTCGCCAAAGTTCCTAATAACTGTTGGCCCGTTCATGATATCCTTTACAAGCTCCTGTTCAGCATTATGTGATTCCATCATTGATTGGATCTTCTTGCCAAACAGCCTACCCCTAAGAGAGAAGCTGTATCTGAAACTGGAAACCTTTTCTTTTATGTTAAATCTTTCTTTCTTCCGTTTCTTCAACTCCAAGGTCACATTTTCAAGGGATTCATGCTTCCTCCTGATATGGGCACCGGTTAAAATGTGTCGGTCCTCAAGAAGAAGCTTCCCAAAAGATGTTCCTGGCACAGGAGCTGACAAAGACCTGATTAGGTTCCTTGGAGATAATTTGTGGTGAGGTGCTCCATTTTCATCCCCATGCCTGAATGATCTAGTTTGCATTTCTTGTTCATCTTTCATGATTTCCCAATAGTTCGGCTCGTTTCCAGCTTTCAATGAATCTCCCACATGCTTTAGTCTGGCCCTTTCATTTTCCAATAGAGATGATCCAGAAATGCCACTGATAACTATGGGATCATCTAGATGTGTCTCTCTCCTTAGAACATTCCTCAATCTCTCTGACAAGAATCTTCTAGTATCTCTGTTGATGAACTCAGGAGAACCTGGCTCATTAAACTGAATTTCACTTCTATACGATCTTGTTGATTCTGATCTGAGCAAACTCATCCCAAGGTCCCGAGTTACACTATCCCTGACTTGCTTTGCTATATGCTGAGCAATTTGTTTTGGATCTGATGGCCTTTCACTAAAGGGGGTTTCAATACCACTTCCTCTGACCACAGAACTCCTTCTTTGAGTTTTCCCTTGCAATTCACATTTCAGCCGTTCTTTTACCTCCTCAAGGAAATCTTCAATGCTACCTCTGTCCTCAAAAGTTCCTGAGGAACTAGTCCAGGACTCATCGTGGTCACAAATCCTATCAGGACCAGGCTTCAAGATCACTATCCGTGTGTGAGCAGAAGAGTTATCCAGTTTCTCATCATGATTTATCAAGGAGTGCTCGGTGTTTCTACTTACAGTTCTGTTTCTTGCAGGAAAAAAATCCTCCTGTTCATCTGGAAATAGTTCCACTTTATGTCTAGGATGTTGTAACCCACTTCTTTCATGTGACCTTGCTTTTGATGTAAGACACTTGGGTTCTGCATGCCTCTCGCTTGCTGGTATCCTGGAATCTACATCAAGTGCCATTTTTTTCTTGTTGATGTTTTCTTGAACAAGTAACTGACCGGGAGTGCTGTCATGTTCAACTACCTTAGAATATTCCTTAAACCTAGCAGTTTGCCATGCTTCAAATTCCTTTTTAAAATTTTGTAGTTCCTCCTCTTGAGGATGCTCTCGAGGGCTCGGTTTCCCTAACTTTTGGCCTTTACTCCATCTATAAGCATCTTGCTCTTTAACATCATAAAGTGAATCAAGTTCCATCCGCCTATAAGTATTTGAGTTGGAAGAGAGATGAGCAGCTGATCTTCTTTCATTCTTCTCCTTTTTTGAGATCTTGGTTTCTGTGATTGCTTTCTTGTTATCAATCGTCTGAACTGCAGATTTCGTTTCTAGTGGCAACATGTCCACCCCCATCAGTCGGGCAACAATGCTTGGTGCATTTTTCTTTGCACTTGATTGCTGGGAAATTTCCTCATTAATCAATCTCTTCATTGAAGCCTCAATTGGATAACAATTCTTTTGAGACCAGTTTTCTTCGACCTCATAAGAGTACTGAAACTTACAGCAAAGATTAAGTGAATATGTAAGCAAAGAAAACAATATTTATCTGAAATACAAGCAAGACAGTGAGAATTCTTAGAAGAACATAGCAGATTGGAAATAGACACTCTCTGTAAAATATCCTGTGTTAGGAGAGTGAGTACGAGTAGGCTGATATCATATAAATGAAGACAGTTGCACGCGAAACTCCAAATTGGGGTCATTTCCTGAAACTCAGAAATGATTCAATCCTGAACCTCAAGATCTCCCATTAAATTATAATTTTCAATCCACCAGAATGCAAACCATATTTCCATATCAAATGTAAAACACTGTTATGGTATACAAATGCAGAAGTGTAGGCTTGAACAGCAACTCTCGTGATAATGTTAGAAGATATGCTAGGCGTGTGATGAAGAAAATTTACCTGTGCATCTCCTGCAGCACAGCAGCTCTGAGAAGATTCTACTTGCAGCTCCAAGCTATTCCGGGGAGCTTCCAGTCCTGTAGATCAGTTTGATCAAGTCAGTTTATTGAAGGAAATACAGATTCAGCAAGTTACAAAAGAATAGCAGTCAATCTCTCATCTATTTGTGAGAGAGATGCTTTAATTTCATCATGGAGAAATGTGAAAGTTCACCACCCACCGGTGCCAAATTGACCATACCCTCATTTAACATTAAAAAAGCAGATCAACCCCTCAATACAGGCTAGCAATTCAGGAACAGGCATATCAACGGGGTAATAGAGTCTGCTAATATTTCCTACAAATGAATGAATATTAAAATTCCAATTTAGTCTTGATGTGTACCACCTGAGCATCTTTTATCAGCTTAGACTATGTGGATTGTGGCGTGATAAAACCCAAGACAACGGTTTCAAAACTGTTAACTGCTTAGGAAATCAACTGTAGTGGTAGAAAAGTGTCGTCAAACATAGACTAACCCGTTCTTGCAGTTAGGGATGGAAAGATTGCTAATAATCTAAAGTACATGTCTCTGTTAAACAGGCATTGAAAAACCATATATAAAAGTTTCTACCTTTGCATAGAAAAAAGAAAAGAAAAGAAAATTATGCCAATACTTACCATCAACATGTCGCTTATGAGCAAGAATTTTCCTGGCCATGCTGTCTTGATTAAAGTCAAAAAGGTGCAAAAATCCTCCCATGCAGCTAGATGGTCTACCAAAAAGCTGTCATTTCCTCAGTAATGCATCTGCCTCGCACATTCAAGCGTAAAATGATTGCTCTTATCCACAAATTATACAATCCTGCAGCTGGAAACCCTGCGAGCCCACAAATTCTTCCCAACATCATTGACAGAAAACTAGAATAATTGAATCAAGACTTTTCGAAGACTGAACAATGAGATGAAAACATAACAGATCCAGTAAAAACAAGATCCATTTTTTTTTAGCCCGTGAGGATTATAATGAACCAACAAAACAAATGTTTTCTTGTATTACAGCTGGGGGCCAACCTTATCTTAACTTCAAAAGCAAAAGATTGGAACTTTACATAATCAGCACACCAAGAAATTGAGATGAATGAAGCTCATTATATTTCGCATCAAAATTAATGAAAGTAGATCTCCTTAAGTCAACACCCCACGTCAATCCAGAATCTTGATGTAAGAAAATGTAAGAAAATGAACTCAAAACAAGAAGAATATTAACATCCACTTGGTTACAAAAAAAAGAGGAGTAAGTTCCTGGTATTCCACAAAAAAATGGCCACCAACAAAAGTAGCAAGAAAAAATTCTGCTCTGGTTATAGAAGTTATACACAATATTAAATTGGCTAAATTTCAATCGTAATCAATCATTGTTTCACTGTTTAAACAAAACAAACCTTGACCAAACATGAAAAACACAAAAATATGGCCTTTCCTCTCCTTCTGCAATTACCAAAACTACCAGAAAGAGTAGAATGAAATACGAACATACCTCTATGAGAAAACACTGAAGCAAAAATGCAAACTTTGTAGTCAAAGAAACCAAAAAACGACCGGGTTTTTTAGCTGAAAGTACAAGAAACAGAGGATCTTGAACAGTGGAGATGAAATTTGAAGCAAAAAGTGGGAATTCAAAGATGGGATTTGTGTAATGTAGGAGGCCAAAAGGAGAGAACAATAAATTAACGATAATGACTATTGTTGTAATGATGAAGGATGAAAAAAAGATATGCTTTTTAGTTGTAGAGAGAAGTTAAGTCGATCATTCATGGCTGGAATGATAGAGCAGCACAAAATGAAGCTTCCAATCCATGTGGTGTTGTACTTTATTCCCATTATTACTCTTTTTCTGTTTTTAATTCATTATTTTGTTAATTATGTATATATATATATATTTTTTTTCCCTTACAGTCTAATTATTGGGTGGATTATAGTCCATCTTTAGATAAAAAAAGAAGATAAAAAGGAATTATGACCCTTTAAAGAAAACCTAAATTGACTAATTAATTAAAACCATGAAGATCATGATTTGTTGTATCACACAACGAACAGCTCATGGACAGTTAAATTATGCGCACGAACCCTCCATTTGGCGCCATATTAAACAACCATAAAGAATGTGCAGTTTCATTTTATTTCTTTGTTTGCTGCAATATTTTTATTTGACAGAGAATGTGTCAGTAATTGATTACTAATTAGAGGGCTGCGTGCTATGATGGTTTGTTGACTTGACCATGATGCCATAGAATCTTAGGGTTTGCCTGCCTGCCTGCCTGTTTTGGCCTTCTCTTCTGTAACTACCGTAACAAAGTATTCATGTAATTATAAGCGGTGATTCGGAGTTTTATTTTTGAAAATATTTTTTATTTAAAAATATATTAAAATAATATTTTTTTAAAAAAATTATTTTTGATATTAACATGTTAAAACGATTTAAAACCATAAAAAAATTAATTTTAAACTACAAAAATTTTTAAAATTTACCCAACTCTTATTTGAAACAAAATGTCAAACAGGAACAAAAGCTTGCACCTTAGATAGTTCGGTAAATAGAGATAGATAGCTTTGATTAAGGTGTTTAATTTGCACAAGTAGCCTTCTATGCTGAATCAAATCTGCCCCGACAATCTTGTTATTGTTTGAAGTAACCACATCGCAAGGAATCCACAAAATATATATTATATATAGTGTTGATGTTATAAAAAATAAGTCATTATATAGTATTATAGTTACTCTAAAATCTTGATTGGTCTTCGAAGATCTAAGATAATGAACTGATTATGTTAAAAAAAGATATTATCACTCTAAAACATCTTATCTAAGATGAGTTGCTTTGTTTATTGTCTTTCATTTTTAATGGTTTGTTGTGTCTAATCTATCAATGATCTTATCTACATGGGTGAGAATCAGGGTCTACTTCAAAGAGTTTAAACACAAGGTGGACGAATAGGTTCAAGCATGTCCTTTATAACACCTAGGTCATTTTTGTCACTCTTAATTATTTGGTGAATTGATATGCCTAGAACCACTTGCTATTGATCACAACATGTGACTATTAATAGTCTATCAAGTCATGTTAATTAATAATTAGGTGGATCTATGTTAGGCTCAGTGAACTCAGCTCGAATCTTGGGATGAGTTGTCGTTAAACATTTTGTTTATGCAACAATAGTTTATGGATACAAACTCTTTAGGTTTGTTTACCTTTTAGTATCGAGGTAGGGCTTGAATTCTACAGAAGGAAGACAGCGAACGAAACATTATTTTTTCTTTTCGCACCTAAATGACGTGTCATTTTTGTTGTTGAATTAATTGAAACGGTATTGTTTTGTACGTTTTCACCTTGATCTTGGAATTTAAGCATGTTTTATTTTTAATTTTAATCCTTGGCTTTATAGATTTTCAATTTGACTATCAATTGGACTTTTAATCTTAAAATTTCTTTGAATTTCATCCACAATCCACTTTGATTTGGTCCTCAACTTTGGCTGAGTTTTAGATTTGGTCCTTGGCCCTCTAATTCATGCAATTTTGGCCAGTTTTGTTCTAAATTCAAATATTTCTCTTCAATCAAGTCCGTTATGAACTCAATTGGAATTCCAAACCTTTCCCACTCTTTTATTTGGGTCATTAGCTTGCGAAATATGAAACATAGATGCTAGTTGATTGTGCGAATGAGATGCATAGATGGAAAATTGCAGAGCGATTAAAGAATTGTTGCCCCAAAAATCCATGATTGTAAAACAAATAAAAATCATACGGCACCACTACTACTCTGCATGCATTTTAATGGTGGAATTCTAATGGCAGGATTCCAGTTTCTCTATTTCTTTCTCCTGTGAAGGCGTTGTTCCCAATGAAAAAGGACAGGCGACAATAAGAGCCCTGAAGACGATGCTCTACGTGTCGACTTTACCACTCTTGAGAGCCTTTTCTCATGTGCTTGCTTGATGAGTTTGATAAGATCTTGAGATTACTTATATTCCTCTGTACCACTTTTGGCGCACATAGTTCGTATTATAACGCTTAATTCACACTTTTGGCAGATTATATTTTAATTAACTAAACAACTAAATAACAGCGGATTTGATTTTAATTGATTACATGAAAAATGGGTTAATATGTTATTATGTTATTCGTTAACAAATTTATTATGTAGCTTGATTTATTTGCGGCCGTTATCCCACACTTTCTTTTTTTTTTGGATTTGAGGAACCCTATCTCCCTGGAAAGCGTCCTTTGTGGGTCCAATTGAGCGAGTAAAACACCAACTGTCCTAGACTCTTACAAGAGGTGCACGTCCTAAATCGAACTCGAGACCTGCTGTGCAGATCTCAAGCCCTTTGTCATCACGCCACGCCCCTTGAGACGCCTCTGGGATTTATTGTAATATAATTTTTAAATTTTTTAAATTTTATTTTATAACAAAGAGTTTTAATAAACTCAATTTAGGTCATAAATTTAGTGGGTTGTATAATTAACTTGATTTGTTTTTTTTTTTTCTTTTAATATTTTTTTTTTGCATCTATCTAGCCGAAGAGTCGTATTAAGGCAATCCTGAAAATGACTTAATTTAAAATCCAGGTTAAATAAAGAATAGACTCGAGAATTTTTAAATTTGAATCATTATACTAAATTTAATGATAATATCGAAAAATTTCTAGATATTATTTTTTTATATTCTAAAAATTTTTAGTCTGACCGTAATAATAGCACGAGCAATAAACTAGTTTGATGCTAAACCTACTTACCCATTGGAGTCACCAACTCGAAGGTTTGGAGAGGCTATAAAGGGAGGGAGATGAGTGGATGCAACGAATGTAGCTAATGGTGGAGCTCCTGGGTCTTCTTCAATGGGGACCAAAGGTCTCCTAGGGCAACTTTTATGTCACTGGGGCACGTGGTTGGGGACTTGGGGGGCCGAGTTTTAGGTTCGCTAAAGTTGCAGTCTTATTATTTTTTGGGGCTGGTAGGGAGCTTGGTGGGCCACCTCTTTTGATTGCACCCAATGACTTTATGGGATATGGAGACAGCTCGATTGTGGGCTTTGTACATTTCTAGCCCAACTTAGTTAGTAAGGCCCAGTCCTGGTCTTTTCATCTCTCTAAGACAATTTTAATTGGGCCTATAAACTACAGAGCCCAATCCCTTCCCACCATAGCAAGAGTTTCCATCTGTCATTACCTGCGTCCAAGCCCAAGAACTACGGGCCTATCTGATCTTGGCCCGTCGCAGTGGATGCTTTAAGCTTTTCGTTCTTCATTGGTGAACGGCCCATCAAGGATACTTCTAGTTCTCTCCCCTTGGTTCCTTTCATAGCCAATAATAATTAAATCCATGAAGCGAGGATACTTCTCCAAAACTAACGTCCGTCCAAGCATCAACATCATAGTCCTGCGACGTGTCTTTATTAACTTGGCCGTCAGAAACTGACATCCAAAAATCTTTGCTTTGGATCTGTATCTTCTTTCCTTCATCTTTTGTCCTTCAGTATAGTATTAAACATTAAATAAATACACAGTACGACAGTACCAATTCAAGATTTGTTCTTTCCTCTTCTCGTCTGTCTCACCAATGTTTACAAGTGGACAGCCTAATCAGCCTCCCACGTGTCATCATCACATCAAATCAAAACCTTCTAATTTTGTTATTGTAGTTATTGCTGTTATTGGCTATAAAATAACCGCTCTCTCTGCCAAAGAAACTGAAATCAACCGTCCTCTGCTCACTCGCTAGTAACGCATAGGCAAAACTCTCTCTCTCTCTCTGTGTCTTTTCTGCTGAACCCATTTCGACTAAATCAACGCTGGTTCTTGAAGAAGATTTGGAACTTGGAGTTATGTTTGTCAAGAAGCTTGTGGAGAAGGCTTCAATAAAGAAGGTAAGGAAGTGAAACTGTTCTTCATTTCCTGATCTGTTTCTTTCTTTGATGAATATAAGATTTGCTTTGCTTCTCTATACACCAGTTTTCTTCTTCTTAAATGTTGTGGGTAGTGAAGTAGATAAAATAGCCATCAAATGTTCATGGATTGGATTGATTTGTTGTTCCCAAGATTAATTTATATATATAGAATTCTATGATCATACAGTATTCTGGGAAAAATTAAGAACTTGGCTTCATGGGTTTTTGTAGCTGCATTTCTCCTATGGACATTAGCAATATTGGTCTCCATGTGAATGTGATCCTTAATTGATTTTGTCACCATAAAAGCTAAAGAACCTCAGCTACATTGGTTTTGTAGAAATTTTTTTATTTTTTTAAATTTATTTTCTATATTAAAACGTTAAAATGATTCAAAAATATAAAACTTCTCGGGGTCAATTCGGATAAGAATGAGGATAGTAATCTCCATATTATGGTGTTTTTGGTCATAAAGGTATAGATTTTAATGAGGTGGAAGATGATACTAAACATATTTTATCATGCTTTCCCTTAAAAGAGGATGTGCCAGCTGTCTACATCATTTTTTTAAAAGTTACCATTAAGAATTTTGGAAAATTTATAAATAAGTTCATTTTCTAATATAAATGACCATTAATTGTTCACTTTTATAATTTATTTTTCTTAAAAAAATCATGTTTAATTGTGATACACGTGTTATTCCGTATATTCTTAAACAAAATTTATTCAAATGATTTTTATTTTTCTCTTTCTTTTCTTTGTTTGTTTTATATAAAATATATATGTACCGTGTAAATTAGCATTCCATGTAAAAAATGAATTAGGGTGCTTTAACTAACAATATTTAAAGCTCGTCGTTATTTTTTAAAATATTTTTTGAAATATATTATAATGTTATTTTAAAAAAAATTTAAATTTATTTTTGATATTAATATATTAAAACGATTTAAAAAAATTAAAAAAATTAATTTAAAATAAAAAAAATTACAAAAACATTTACCATTGTCACCGTGGTTTGGGTTTCGATGTCTGTTTGGAAGTGTGGATGCGGTTGTTTTTCAAAGTGTTTTTTATTCTGAAATGAATTAAAATGATGTTTTTTTTTGTTTTTTTTAAATTATTTTTGAGATCAGCGCATTAAAATAATCTAAAATATAAAAAAAAAATTAATTTTTAATTAAAATTTTTTAAATTGTTTTAAAAATAGGAGAGACCCACTTTCCCACCTATATCTAACTGCCTAACTTTTTTTACTGAAGAAAACTACATTATGAAACTTCGGATCCCACAAAACTTTAATTAAGATTTAAACATAACCAGGGAAGCCCAAATAGCTGCCACGTGTATGTGTGAGAGAGAGAAAAAGGATTGGGCGGGGGATAATCCATTTTTCATAATTTTTTTACTTAAATTTTTAAATATGTTAATATTAAAAATAATATTTTTTAAAAAGTATTAATTTTTTTTAAAAAAAATTAAAAACAACCTTAACACACTGCAAGCAACTCTATAAAATAAAAAGAAACTGTCTAATCCTAAAAAGAAACTGTCTAATCCACTATATTAAAAACAATAACAGATAAACAATGAATGCATCAATAACGGATCTTTCAACTTTTGAGTTTGATTTCCATTTTTCTTTTTAGAAAGTGACCAATCAAAACTAAATGTTGAGGCTATTGATGTAATCAAGCAGAAGTGTCGGTTGGTTTTTCAAAAAACAATGTTAGGATGGTGAAAATGGTCAACCCCAGGAAAGAATACTAACAACGTACGAGTAACCAACCTGTTCATGTCATGGGCGGTGGTGTGGGGCCCATGAATCTGTGCCACGGATACAAACGGGGTGGCTTTAATGTCTTAAGATTTTTTTTTTTTCCGAGTCTATGTCCAATTTTATGATCAAGAAGAATAATTTATTGTCTGTTTGGTTTTGAGATTGGATAATACAGATTCACCGCAAGTATAATCTCATTTCCAAACGGACTCTTCTTTGGAATTTCTCGCACCCCATTTCTGTTCATCGACTGTAATATCGTAATAAGGCTATACTGTTTTCTCAAATGTTTTGCTATTTTAAAAGTATTATATATATAATTTTGATATACTAATGATGATGTTAAAATTATTACAAAAAAAAAACCTCAATGAATAATTAAGTCAAAGGGCTACCATGAAAGAACGGATCTTGACAATGGAATGGAAAGCATTACCTAAGCAAACTTCATCCTATATATTATTCTGGTAGAATCTTGATTCTCAATTGCTTGTCACTGCTTTTTGCCATTTGCTGTAGCCTGGAGGGGCTTCTGATGGCTTGAAACCCAGTGATGTAGAACCACGATTGGTATTCCATTATGGGATACCACATGGAGCAACGAAGTTTGCATATGACACCATTCAAAAGATACTTGCCATCTCTACGCAGTGAGTACTCCTCGGCCATTTTGACTCGCATCACATAATTTCAATGTATGACCATTTAATCGATGTTTCTTTTTGGTCCCTTAAGAGATGGAAGAATCAAATTGTTTGGAAGAGATAACACTCAAGCTCTGCTTGAATCTCCTGAGGCAGTACCAAGCAAGTTTTTACAGGTTCATGTTGCCTTCCTTTTTCTTACCTGCATTTCTTTTAATATATTGGAGTTTAAGATGGTTTTTACATAAGCATGCTTTCTTTCCTTCTTTTTTGATCTTCAGTTCATTCAAAACAAAGGGATCCTTGTAAATGTAACATCCAAGAACCAAATTGAGGCAAGTAACCCCATTCGAGTAAATTCTGTTCGATGTTTTTGTTTTTATTTTTATTTTTTATTCTATTTCTAGCTCTGTTTGACTACGTGAATATTTTGCTTTCGATCACAACAATGATGTGTTCAATTTTCTTAGGTTTGGGATTTAGACAGCAAAGTGTTGTCTAATGTACATGTATTTAAAGAAGACATCACCTCATTTACAGTTATGCAAAGTAATCTGTACATGTAAGTGTTTCTGGACTTCATTGTTCCGCAGCAAGAAGGAAGATGCTTATTTTCATTGATTGGTTACTTGTAATTATGGTTGAAAGATCTCTTTTGGCAGTTACGTTGGAGATTATCTTGGTAATGTCAAGGTTTTGAAGCTTGATCAAGAATCATGTCACTTTGAACTAATGAAATACACCATACCCCTATCTGCTTCTCACGGTGAGACACATTTCTGTGCCTTGGGATGTATTTTGCCCATTATTAATGGCCATGAACGAAGAATCTTTAATTGGCGCTGGTTTTGAATCATGTGCCTATTTGAAATTCCTTGTTTGTTTTAGGAAGAGAGGCGTGCATTTTTTGTTTCTCTTGTAATATGCATGTTTGTTCTTCTCTAAGCTTTCTATTGTACTAAAACCAGCTGATATAATAGTTAATGCAATTGATAATTTCGTCCAGGGAGTCCAGCTGAAGTTTCTGGTGATACTGCTGTATTGCACACACTGCCCCAACCAGCTGCTGAAAGCAAGAGGTTGTCTCGTTCTCCTGTTCCCTCATCAACTGTCTGTTTAAGTAGCTTTCAATGTTTTAAACCAAAGAGTAATTGTAGCGATAGCCTAGCCCTGCAGCTCGTATACAATGTTTAAGCACATAAAATGACTCAAATTACTCGAGGCAACTGCATTTTCCTTTGTGTAAACAACCCAAGTGAAGGGATTGGAAAAGCCTTGAAGGCCTTATTTGTCACACTTTTTGAACAAATATTCTGTGTAATTTCTTTTATGGCATGATAGTTGAAGGTCTCATTCCTTTATTCATCATTTTCTATAATGCAGAGTTCTTATAGTATTTAGAGATGGCCTGCTTGCATTGTGGGATATTCGAGAGAGTAAATCCATCTTCACAACAGGTGGAGGTTTGCTGCAATCACAACATCACGAAATGAAGAAAGTAACCTCTGCATGCTGGGCATGCCCTTTTGCAAGTAAAGTTGCTGTTGGGTACAGTAATGGAGAGATTTTTATCTGGAGCATCCCAGCTATCACAAATTCAAGAACCGAGTTAAACTTAGATAGGGCCACACAAAATGCTCCTATATTGAAACTTAATCTTGGATATAAGGTGGATAAGATTCCTATAGCATTATTGAAATGGCTTTATGCAGATGGGAAGGCAAGTCGACTCTATGTTATGGGTGCCTCTGACCTTGCATCTACAAACAATTTGCAGGTAAATGATGTTTTACTTCTTTTTTTTGGTAAATTAATGTTTTTCATCTTTTATGTTAATGATAATATAATTTCATGTCATTTGAAACAAACACACTTAGTTTTGGTTCCAAGTATAGGTGAAACTTTGCTTTGCTTCTTGAGTTGCAAATTCTCAGCTGGTTGCTTTTTTACTTGCTTGAGTACCAAGCTTGCTGTTAAAAAAATTTAGGCTCTTTTCTGATTAGGATATAACAAAACTGGTTATAATATTTTGATGCTAATTTGTTAATGCATATGGCATTTTGAATCTGGATGGGCAGGTAGTCTTATTGAACGAGCATATTGAAACTCGCATGATCAAGTTGGGGCTTTATTTGCCTGAGCCCTGTATTGACATCGAGATCATTTCTAGCTCGTTTGATCAAAGCAAGCATAAACAGGATATTCTTGTCCTGATTGGAAAATCAGGGCACATTTATGTCTACGATGATTGTTTGATTGAGAAGTATCTTCTACAATCCCAATCCAAAAGTTCACCCTCACTGCCAAAGGAGGTCATGGTGAAGATGCCATTTGCTGACTCAAGCATCACTGTGGCAAAGTTCATCACAAATACCCCAAATTTGTTGACTTATGGAGATGAGGTAATATAATGAAAAGGTTATAATATGCAACTGTCTAACAATATGGGGTATTGTCATTAGTAGGTTCCTCTTTTTTATGATTTTCTAGTTGACGTAGAATTACATTCTGTTGGCCAAAAATATTCAATTTTTTGATGATTTGTATGCTGTTGTAGGATTACATTCGGTTGGCTAAAAACATTCCATCACCTTTTCCTTTTGAGCCAAGACCCAAGGATGGCACTCATTCATTCCAGTTTAATGGATTTACAAAGGTTAAAAACCTGTACATAACTGGACACAGTGATGGAGCCATAAATTTTTGGGATGTGTCTTGTCCATTTCCCATCCCAATGCTATCACTTAAGCAACAGGTGAGCTTCACGATACCTTTGAAATGTTTTGTGTAGCAGAGGATTAAAGAAACAAAAAGAAAAAAAAAAGGAAGAATTCTACACTCAAGGAATTTAGATGAAACTAGTAGCTTATTTTTCTCTCTTTGGCCCTGATTTATTGTTTTCCTCTCTTACACGCAGAGCGAAGATGATTTTTCTTTAAGTGGTATAGCACTGACAACATTGTATTTTCACACCGATTCCCGACTTCTTATCTCAGGGGATCAGAGTGGAATGGTAAAATGTCATTCAGAAAGCGCACAACACATGCACAAGCAAATATATCCTTTGGTAGATGCATTTGTCTATGCCCAGAATATTTATGGTTTTCTTACCATATTTTCTATCTGCAGGTTCGCATCTTTAAATTTAAACCTGAGCCATATGCTGAGAACAGTTTTATGTCTTTCCAAGGTATGACTAAACCCATGATGCTATGTTTTGATTTTATTTTTTTGGATAAATGGATACTGTGGTTGATTGTTGTTGTGCTGTAGTAACATGACTGTTCTATGTTAGGTAAAGTTCATGCTCCTTGATGATGTGCCACAATATAGCCTTCCTATATATGAACAACATCTAATCAAACTTCCTGCATGTGTAATTCCATGGTCCCCATCAACTTTGGGACCAGAATTAATTTTGTATCTAGTTGAATACAATCAGTCTATGTCTGTTACTCATTATATGGACCTTCGGCTAGGATTTTTATCATGCATAATTCACTTCCAGTGATATTTTCACGTCTGCATGCACTGAAATATACCAAAAGTAAACATTCTTTTCTTTCCAGGAAGTTTGAAAAAGGGAAGCAATTACGTCCATAGTGTTAAACTTATGAAAGTGAATGGTTCTGTGCTATCTATCAACATAAGCCCAAGCTTGGTACATCTTGCTGTTGGGTCTGATCAAGGATATGTAAGCTTTTTCTCTTTTCTTTCTTTTTCCATGGCTCTTTTTCTAGTTTATCTTCAAGTTCAAAGGAAAAATTTAGGTCATGGAGTTGTTAGAGATTGAACTTGAACCATTATTGATAGTGCAATGTTAGAAAAATGTGATAGTAGGGATCGTATTTGAGCTACTAACTGGGGTTTGAACTGTCATGTGAATGTTCAGGTTTCAGTTTTTGATATTGAAGGGCCAACACTACTATATCAAGAACACATTGCAAGTGAAATATCCACTGGCATCATCTCTCTGCAGTTTGATACCTGCTTTCTTCATGGATTTGAGAAAAATATTTTAGTAGTGGCGACAAAGGATTCTTCAGTTTTGGCACTTGATGCTGACACTGGTAACTTGCTGAGTTCCAGTAGTGTTCATCCAAAGAAACCTTATAGAGCTCTATTTATGCAGATTCTAGGTAGGTACTGGTTTCTTCAGGGTTTCCTATTATTTGGAGAATGGACAGTGCAATGAACTTTGGGGGATTAGTTTGTCAATTTTGACAATAATAATCAATTAGACTGAAAGAATTATCTTTTCATGGTTCACAGATGGGCAGGACATGTTAGCTAGAGGATCTAAAATGTCAAATAATCAAGACCCTAGTAAAAGAAAATCTGATGAGGATGGACCAAAGCAGTCTTCCCTGCTGATATGCTCTGAGAAAGCAGTGTATGTCTATTCATTAAATCATGTTGCTCAGGTAATCACTGCTTTATTTATACATCCACTTGTTCTTCACAGAAAAAGTAGTACTTTGTATGACCATTCCCTTTTCCTTTTTCTTCTGTGTCAGGGTATCAAGAAGGTTCTTTACAAGAAGAAGTTCCAATCTTCTTCTTGTTGCTGGGCTTCAACATTCTGTGGTGCATCTGATGCTGGCCTTGCACTTCTTCTCTCAACTGGAAAAATTGAAATAAGGTGGTTTTATTGGATTTTTTTTGTGCCCATTATATACACAGCCTTCCTTTACTATCCTGTTATTAATGTTCTTTTAGTTAGAAAATTAAGGTTTTGAACTTTACCATGCGCAGAATGATTTTTAACTGGTATCTTCCTATTTGTCCATGGCTAGGACCATCATCATGACTTCTTTGTACAATGTGCTTGTGTTGTCTGGCATATGAAAACTGCAGTCTTGCCAAGAATTTGATATTAAATTGATTGTGAGACTTTGGAAATATCATTCTGTGCTGGACACAGACGGCATAATATGCAATTGTAGTTATCAGGCAAGTTCATGAGAAAATATATTTTAGGATGGTATCTGCTACCATTGTCTTCTCCATTAGAAGAAATGACTATTAAGGAAAAGGTTATGTTAGTCATGCATCAATACTGAGGTGAAAGCTGAACTTCAGCGGTTGTATTTTCTTATTTATTATTGACATTATTACTGCTAGATTTTAAAGTCATCTAATGCATTACCTATCAATTGTTTGTGGAAATTTAAGATCCCTGCCAGAGCTGTCGTTGATAAGAGAATCTTCAATCAGAGGTTTCACATATTCTGCACCAAAGCTGAACTCTTTCTCTGCCAGATCGATATGCTGTTCATGGGATGGGGAACTTATTATGGTACAGCAGCTTTACTTGCTTTCTTCAAATCTTTTGCTTGAGAGAGTTCTGGAAATATTTACTTGAACTTCTATCAAAATCTTCTGTAGATGAATGGTGATCAGGAAATGTTTATCGTGTCTGTGTTGTTTCAAAAGGAAAACTTCAGGTATATGCTTCTGGCTATCTTTAGCAATCACTCACTCTTTTTTTTTTTTTTTTAATTTGGAGCGCTGACGCAGACAAGATACTAATATAGTGTAGTAGCTGTGCCAAATTTTCCCTTTCTGGCAGTAGCAATATGGTTTCTGTTGGTGCAGCTACTTGTTTGTGATGTCGAAATAACATTCTGTCTTTCTAACTGAAATTCAAAGGGCCAGCGGAATTTGCTAAATTTCCATTTTCTTAGTGAATACAATCATTTGTGAGCTCATTCGAGCACCTTTGTTGGTTAAACTTCGGCCATACTTTCTTGTCAGGCCTGTTGATTTTGTCAGTCAAGTCTACAGAAAAGAACTGATGTTTTCACAAGAAGGGCTTCCCACTGGATCTATCATCCAAAAGGAAAAGAAAAGGGTATGCTTTTTAGAGCTGTGGAACTTTGTCCCTGGTCTAGTAATGATGATAATCTGGTTTCTTGTTCGGCATTCTAGGGAATATTTAGTTCAGTAATGAAAGGAAGTAAGCCAAAGCAAGTTCCTGAGGTGGAAACTGAGGATACGAGAGAAAGTATTGAAGAACTCTCAAAAATCTTTTCAACTGTCAACTTTGAGTGTCATCATGATGAGAATAAAGATAGCATGGCTATGGATGATGATGGGATTGACTTGGACATAGGTATCTATGTGCATAAGTTTACTGATTATACTTAAATATGTTTGACTCGTAGTAGATCATTTGATGGGGATGCTTCATGCCGTCCTTTTATATGACCTGCTAAAGGCTATGTTTTGGAGTGCTGAAACTGGTAGATAGGAAAGCCAAATTTTAAGTGCTTGTTTGGGAGTACGGCCAACCGCACAGTTGGCCGCACTACCCGAAGAAGCTTAAGAGTCTTTTTGATATTTTGATAGTGGTTATTTTTAAAAGTGTTTTTTGCTTGGAAATATATCGAAATAATATTTTTTTTATTTTTTAAAATTTATTTTTGACATCATCACATCAAAACAATCTAAAAACACTAAAAAAAATAATTTGAAACGAAGAAAAAAATAAAAAAAAATCACTTTAAAAAAAAATGCTTTTGAAATGAAAAACAATCAGGTTTTAAGTATGATTAAATCTTTCATGCAGGCTGGTTGGCTCTCAATCTCTTTTCTATTTCCTTTGTTTGGTTTTTCAGTTTTATACTGAGAGGTCCAATATTTTGATTTATCTTCTCTTTTTCATTATTTGGTATGTCTAGATGACATCGATCTAGACGATCCTGTAGAGAAAACCAAAGATCAGAACCTGTTGGCAGCTCTTAACAAGAAGAAATTGGCGAGCAAGTTTCAGGCTTTTACAGGTCATTACGAGACAATGTTTTTAGTGATTACATTGGTTGCTGGAAATTAACTAGTGTAGATGAACTGAACTGCCCATTCATGGGATCGGTAAGAGTGAAATTTTGAGACTACAAGTCTCCGGAAAATCTTTGAAAGCTGCAACATGTACTGTGTCATTTGCAGGTAGAATAAAACAGATGAATGTTAAGAATGAGAAAAATATCAAGGAAGAGGTAAAGGATGAGAAGACTGGTGCAGTCGATCAAATCAAGAAGAAATATGGCTTTTCTTTGTCTGGTGTAAGTATCTCTCTTTTTATGTCTTGTTTGATGCTTACGATCATAATTTTATTCATGTTGAGATGCTTTAAACTAAAGGAGTGTCATTCTTTTGTTTTTGTTTGCAGGAATCAAGTGCTGCTAAAATAGCCCAAAACAAGTTGCATGAGAATATAAGAAAGTTGCAGGTATAATTTAAGAGCTGCTTTCCTCTTCCTTCTCAGATATTTGCCAGGTTCAGAGAGTGAAGTCCTAATAAACATTTCTTCTGCCAAATATTAAGTTCCTTGATTACTAGTAAAAAAAAGGTTCCATCCTACATTATGAAATTTCTAGGCTTTGAATCAAGCCAATGCCGACCACCACTTGGATGGGCAGCAGATTATTGTGGCACTAAGTCTTCAATTTCTGTTTGAATGTAGACAGGAGCAAAAGGGTTATAATCCTTTTTACTTTCCTGAAAAATGTTTTTGGTTAATTGGGCAGGGAATCAATCTAAGAGCTACTGAAATGCAAGAAACAGCCAGTTCATTCTCTGCAATGGCAAAAGAGGTCCTGCGAATTTCAGAAAAGGATAAACAAAGCTCATAAACCGTCTCGGATTGTTTGCAAGAAGTATATAACAATACACATCCATTGCTTTGTTTCTTTTTTCCTTCATTTCTTCCAACCTTTTCGGTTCTGTATATTCAACTCTATAGTTTGCAGTGTTTTGAAGGTATTGATTTGAACAGTTGTGTAAAGGGGTTCTGTTCTGATTCCAATATAAGCACTTTGTAAAACAGGGATCTTTCTTCACCAATCCGTCTAACCATGAAATGATATCCTTTAGAGAAACATTTGTTTCCAAAAGATCATTTAACAGAGAACAGATTCATTTCTCTCTCCAAAAAACAGTTTACCAAGCATGTGTACAAACTAAAACACCCACATTCATGGTAGAGTGTAAGAGATTACACATCCAATAGCTCGGTGTAATGATTGAAATAGAGCTCATCTATCACGAAACCCGATAGTCGCAACATGAGACAAAATGAAAGCACAGTTTTCACAAGAAACATCTTGACAATGTCAAATTTTTGCAACTCTAATGCTTCTCCCGGTCACCAGATGCAGTTTGCCACCTCTTTTAAAGGATATATTTTCAGCTACATAAAGTTTGATCACAACGTATGCAGCTTGCAAGAGTCGGGAACATTGAATAAGTTATAGCTCCATAATCCATGCTGCATCTAGTGTTTACTCAGAATCTACAAGTTGGGTGTAAATTTGTTCTTTGACGGCATCACTGTTACTCGGGCTTAAAGTGAAGATTTTAGCCCCTGGATGATCCCTCAACCTTGCAACTGCAGCAATTTAAGTATTCAATCATGTACGAGTACAGCAGAAGAAATGCAACAACTTCCCAAAAGTACAGGGTCTCGTGCTATATGTTAGCTCAATTTTGAGCCTAATGAGACAATAATCCTCCTTTAAGTTCTCAAAGGAGAATAAAAATGACGCCATTTATAAGAGCATTTTAAATATTTTTCAAACTACTTTTGCTAGAATGTTGTGCATTTATCCCTTTCTACCTGATCTCTGAGCACTGTGGTATCAACAGAAATCTATAACAAATAAGAGAACATTCAGTCTACTGATTGTGAAAGTGATTGCAGATATTTGCTTTTTTGAGAAGTGTGTTCGGCTGAAATACCTGCAGGTATATCACGGCCAAATTTTGGAATAGGTATAGAAGCCAAAAGTGGGATATTTGATTCAAGAACTTTTAGAACAGCAGGAAAGAATGATGAACTAAACAGCTCCATTTTGCCAACTTCATCGATGATGAATAGATCAGTATCTTCTTTAATCTGCAGTGAAACACAAGTCTTTATGCAACCAAATAATTGCTGATAAAAATTGATCAAAAACTTTGCATTACTTGAAGGGCCATTTACTAGAGCCATGAAGAGATTTGCATTATTTACCAATAGATTGTTCAAAGAAATCAACTGACCTGCAACTCAGGCAATGCCAGAGCCTCAAATGATGCAATGTCTACTTTATACTTCCCAACTGTGGGCCATCTGATAGACTCTGGGCTGAAATTATGAGATACTTCAGCTGGAGATAACTAACAAGACAAGTAAAACAACAAATAACTCATGACAGGAAATTAAACCATCCTAGTTGAACCAATACAGAATCTTGCTGGCAAATACCGATATAGAGACAGTAATTCTAAATCAAATGAAATCACCACATCTACCTTATACATGGGACACAATTCAGTAGCTACTGTTAAAAAAAAATTCAAAAAGCAAGAAAAAACCCTGTTTGATTTTTTATCCCAAAAGTAACAATTGCATTTCTTTAATTGATTTTTCAGGATTTGAAGTTCAAATGCATCGAATTAAAAAAAAAGCCAGGGACAATCATCCACTGTAGTGATAATTTTATGCAATCCCAGGTATATGTAACAGAGATCCTTGCTTTTTAACTGCTTGCACTTGAGTTCTACATAAATGATTATAAAAGAGAGAGAAATTACGTAGAAATGGTGGTGGAGGCAAGAGGGGCTTTGCGTCCATCTAAAGTGACAACTTCAAAGCCAACCCTCTCAATCCCTTCTCTAATCTCCCCTAATTATCACAAAAAACAACTATTATTAACATGTGTTTTCTACTTCAAAAAAAAAAGTGTAATTAACAAGAGATGATAAGCAAAGAGTGAGAGAGGGAGAGAGAGGCATTACTAGTGTAAAAACCTTGAATTTTCAAGGTGGGGTTTGAGGTTTTGAGGGTTTCAAACACTCTCATTATCAGTGTGGTTTTACCTACACCCTGCCATTTACACAGCGCATTTCTTTGAGACTTTGCAAGAGAGTGGAGACATTTCCCACTTAGAAATTCATTGAAAACTGTATGTAAAAAGAGTGATTTTGATGTTACTTACCGGAGGGCCGGTGACCAGGAAGCATTTTCCAGGAGCTGTTGCCATCATTTTTATTTTTATTTTCCTGTCTGTCTCTAATGGGTCACACCCCCATGCCGAGGGGCAAGCACAAGCTCTGAACATAGTGGGAGTCATGTGCACATGGGCATGGACCCCTAAAAAATAGACATGTCCATGTTCGTTTTATTTCCTGCTAGTGCTGATCCTTTGATTAACAGGTAAAGATGGAGGCATTTGGAGCAACAGTGCTTAGATAATTAAGCCTAATTAGTTGGCTGACGATGGATATTTCATGTTTTAGCCTCGAGGGCCCAGGAGTGGTCCCAGCTGTTTTAACATCAGTTTCATGGTGCTCCATCACTGATTTATATCTTCCTCTTAATTAAAATTTAATGGCTCATAAAAAATAATAAAAATATCTCAATTTATGATTTTTTTGTGCTACTTATATCTTTTTATTTCTTTAAAATAGACACCAAGATACCACTAGTTATTTTTTTAACACAATAAAAAATTTTGGGTTTTAATGTGTGGTCATGGAAACTATTTTTACTATTCATGTCCTTATTTATGGCATTTTTTTCCTTTTTATAATTTTTTTTTTTTGCTTTGAATATTAAATTTCATTTCTTTCATTTTCGTTCAGAAGTTATGTTGGCATTATTCTATTTGTTGATATTTGATTTGTTATGCATGATATTGCATATGCATCGTGGAAAAAATTATTTAAGTATTACATTACATATTGCTATTACAAAATGAAAGTATAGGATTGGTTAAAAATATTAAAAAGAAAATGATTGAAATTAACAAAAAAAAAAAAAAAAAAGGTGGCATGTCTTTTTATACTTTGACCCCTATTGTTTTTAAAGTTTACATTTCATACATGAAACCTTGTTTCATTTACATTTTAATCCCTTATATTTGAGAGAGGAAAAGGAGAATCACTATAAAATAAGAGAAGAGAGAACTTTAACTCAACCATATTTTGACAATCAATAACTCTGATTTTGATGTTAATGGGTTTATTTTTAAGATACAAGCTTAATAGAAATGGTTTCAGCCTTTAATGATATAGAAAAAAGCAGACCAGACCTAAAAAATTTATTTTGATTTGATATTGGGTTTTTATGCTAATTAAATGTGCTTTGTGATTATAAATGTGGTTTAAAAAGTTTTTATGATATTTTTCTTTTCCTTGTGTGTTTTTAGATTAAAAAAACTTGAAATTGAGTTTTATAGGATCTCAATTTTCTAGCCATCAAAGATGACCAGAAACTATTGCATTGAATGATGCATTGTCTTCTCAAGCAGATAATATATTGTTTGTTATCTTTACAAAAAGGGTGGGGGGAGATATTTAGCCTTGGAAACCCAAGCATTCCCGGGTTCTTTTAAAAATTCAAGTGTGCCCAGTGTTTATTTTTAAAGGACAAGCGTAAAAAGATGACCATGTAAGCCCAAGTGTATCTGGGTCATTCTTTCAAGCTCAAGCATGTCTAGACTTGGTTTTCTTGGTCTTCTTTTTTTAAAATTATTGTTTTTCTTATTATTTACTTCAAACAAAATCCTCTATTTAAATAGATATTTGCAATGTTGTTCGAAAAATCATTCAACCATCTCATACTTTTAAAACAAGATTAGAGAGTGTTTTTAGAGGCCTCTATGAATTTTTTTTCTTGTGTTTTTTATAGTATGAAAAAGTTGAGATTGGAGTTTTTTGTTCCCAAAACTCAAACATGATTTTCATACATCGGAAGATGCATAAAATTTCCAAGGAGACAAGGTGTTGTCCATTGACTTTAAAAAATCGAAGAGACATGTTTGTGTGGATTTTACTTTGTAAACATGATTGTGCTTTCAAATATATTGGCCTTTCTCGTTCATGTAGTGGTAGACAATTTCTCCATGAGCATTACCTGTAGTAGCAATGCAACCTTAGGAATTAGGATAGCTCTAGCAGCCATTTGCAAGGTGCATCCTATTCCTTTTCTTTCTTTCTTTTGTTTTTATATAAAAAAAAAAACTATCATAATTTGAGGTTAAAAACAATTAAGAGATGGTATCAAGTTAGCAAATTAAAGGGCACATCGTAAATAATTACTCCAACTATATATATAAAGGGATTCTTGATTAAGTCCCAAAACTTTTTTTATTTATTTTAATTCAGTTAGACCTGCAAAACTCTCATTTTAGTTTATCCATCCATATTCGTTGATGGATCTCCAAATAATATGCTTATGCATTAGAAATTTTTATTTTGCTTGTCCAATTTATAAGCTTGTACATGTATATAAATAAATAAATAAACTATTTTGATGAGATATTAGTGGTTCTTTAAAAAAAAAACTACAAAGAATTTAGATAAATAGCTAAATTTTTACAAACCAAGGTGATAGAATTGTCAAAAATCATCTTAACTATTGCATGTGAAGTTCAATAAATAATTTAATGAGTGATGGTGGCAAGACTTAAATTCTAATATCATATTAAAAAATGTCTTAATCTAAAAATTTCAGTAAAATTGAATGAATAGTTTTATATTATTATGATATTAGATATATAAAAACTATTTTGTAAATAAATAAATAAAAGACTCCAAAATGCAAGGCTGAAATAATACCATATAAAAACTTTTCATAGCGAAGGAAAATCCAAATTGGCCATCACGGTAATACGGTATTATCAACTTATCAGTCAACGTCAGAAGTGCCTGTCTGCGCAACCATTTCTCAACGCAGCGGGAGCTATTCGACCTCGCAATATTCTCCAATGGCCAGCAAACGTAGAAACCACCTCTGAAGTTTATTTGGTGAACAATGAACAATCCAAAAGGAATGTCAGCATTGATCACACGCACTGACAGCCAGTGAAAGCAGCCAAACAGATGAAATCCCCCATCATTTGCTACCGTACAAACACATGATCATACGAGCAGTTACATGAACATGGCATAATGCTGATCTAGTCATCGCAAGATTCTTCCCAAGAGACCACTTTTTGGAGTCAAATAAATTGTTCAGGTGAAGAGACCACCTTCATGAGTGGCTCGAGAGAATACTTGCCAGGGTCAGCATCATCACACTCTTAATCCTTTGAGAAAGCAATCAAAAATCAAAACAGCACTTTTGACTCGAGCCACTCATGAAGGCGGAACACAATGATTGGCAGCAAGAAACACGTCATGGGAAAGTCAAAATTATAAGGGCCAGAAGAGACCAGGGAGCAGAGTCAAACCACAAAAAAAAGCATGGAGAATCATTCTCCAAATACCTCCTCTATTAGTCAAAAGCTAATAACCTCAGTGATGTTGCAAGAAAAGCATGCGGGAGCATTAGACGCTGCTAACAAATGCATTTAGCTGCCAAGGGTCAGACTATAAACAAGATGCCAAAGGACCTAAAAAACCTTTTGTGGTCAAATGAACAAACACCATCCTAATAAATGATAGGTAAATGAACAGCCATCACAGCACAAGCATTAGGGGAAGAAATCACTTCATTGAGCATGAAAATATTTGATAAGTACATACCACCATATGAGCTCCAGGGCTGCTGCTCCTGAAACTATTCCTTTGGTTTTATCCTAGGCTAGATCTAAACAACAGCTAAAAAGGGAGCTAATATTTAAAAGCTAGAAATGCAAGTGATTACAGCAATCTAAGCAATTCCACACCAAATTGCCCATCACTTCATCCTCGCATCCTCAGCCGCTCCTCGTCATCAACTTACTCGTCGTCATCTTCCTCCTACAAAACAACCACCAAACAAGATTATCAGCACAAAACTCTCAAGAATCTCGGAAAAAATAATACATGTTGAATCAAGTTTGGATTTGAAAACCACCTCTCCGTCACTCTCATCTTCCTCATCTTCGTCATTCACTTCCGACTTGGACTTGTCAGATTCATCATCATTTCCTCCAGCCTAACATCACCCAGAAGAAACCAATCATTTTGACAGCAAACAACAATCACTCTCCATAGAAGCACAATTTCCAAAAATAAAAGGCAATCAAGGACAAAAAGGGTACCAGTCTTTTGTTGTAAGCAGCCATGTCCTTATTGTATTCAAACTTTCTCTTCTCGGCCTTAGCCGCATAAGGAGCTTTCTCCTAATATTATTAACAAATTGAAACCCATAAACAAATGACCAGTTCAAAAACCATATCGTGATATATTAGTCATTATAAATACTCACAGCTTCACTCAAGGATTTCCACTTGTCTCCACCTGCTTTACCAACCTGATTCGCAGCAAAACACATAATTACATTTGCATCCAGCAACCAAAATATTTACAAAATCAACAAAAAATAAATATATATTTCAATTACATAATCAGCGATATCATCCATTGCAATTACATGATTAGCAAATAAAAAACAACAACAAATCACTTTGTTTGGAAATTAAATTTTTATAAAAATAATTGCAAGTATCATAAATCAATAAATTTACTCTCTATTTAGCTATTAAAATCGAACAAATAGACGAGAATATCAGTATAAAAGTAAACATATTCAATATCTATTTAGATAGCTTACAGCAGCAACAGATTTATTGTTTGGATGAGACTCCTTATACTGCTTCCTAAAATCCTCCCTTCAATATTAAAAACAAAAAGAAATCAGTACACAATAACTCAAAGGCCAAGAAAAAAAATTCATTAAAAAAAATGAATTGCAGAGTTGCTTACATGAAAACGAAGAAAGCACTAGCAGGTCTTTTAGGCTTGTTTGGATCCTTCGCGGCCTTCTTCGACGCTTTGGTTCCAGCTCCTGCTCCTTTTCTCTTTAGCCTAATCAACAAACAATATCACAATCAAAAACCACAAAAAGCAGCAAAAAACCACGAACAAAGATCATAAAAACACAAGGAGATCTCAGATCTAATTAATATTATGTAAAAGACAATTAAGACAGCGAAAGCTCACTTGGCGTCATTGTTTCTGGAATCAGACTTTGATCTACCGCCTTTCATGATGATTTCTGCAAATAAAACGTTGAAAACCGGTGAGAACGGAGGAAAAACTTTGAAAAACGGTGCGACTCGGGGTGAGTCAGCGGCAAAGGGGGGCGAGTTTACCTTGGAGAGAGAGTTTCTAGGGTTTGTTTGAGGAGATGAGGAGATTTGGTAATTTTGGGTGCGGGTTTGTGTGTGGCTTAAAGAGAGGGATAGGGGAAGGGGTTTTTAGGAAACAAAAGAAGTTATTAAAATTGAATTAATCACTGCCCTTGCCTTGCCTTGGCATGCCCGCGGGTTTGGGCGGGATTTCAAATTTTTTTTTTTTTTTTTGCCATGCTGGCAATCCTTGTGCTTTTTCTCAGCTGGGCTATCAATAGGCATTTCAGTTTTTTGTGTTTCAGTTCCTCTTTTTTGTGTAATGTTGTGTGTATAGAAATCCAATTCTCTATGGTTTGAGTATACTTTCATTTAAATTTTAGCGCTCCATTTTGTTGATTTTATAGGGTTACATTTGCACAAGTAATAGATTTTATTGAGAACTATTAAAAAAATTAATTATTTATATCAATATTGTCCAATGAGTAAGATTTAAAATTTTCTAATAAGAAATTTCAAGATAAAATTTGAAATCCGAGATTTTTTAAATGTTAAATTGATGTAATTGTGCCTTTTCCTCCTGAATTTGCATTTAATATAGTTTGTGTACCATTATGGTTGGTTCAAATTTATTCTTTATTGTATAGTTTTATAGTCCATGTTTCTCAAAAACTGAATTGGGAAGACAGGTGAAAATAAGTACGCGGGATATCAAAATTCTTTTTTAAAAACTATAAAAAATAATTAAACAAATATAAATGTAATTTCTTTTCAAACAAAATATATTTAAAAATAAAGGTTAATACACTCCTGAAAACAAGTTTTGAACGGGGAACATGAAACGATCCTGAATGTGGCGTTTTATTTCTTCTGATCTTCCAAATAACTGTAAACACCTAAAATAAGGGAATCGATTACAAATCTGTTATTTAAAGCAGAGGGAGGATTTTGCGCCCATCGTATATCATTTCTTTCATTCATTATTTAAAATTAGTTATTATTTTCTAAATAACTTTTTGTACCGAAATACATGCCAATCATGTTTTTTTATTTTTTAAAAATTATTTTTTATATTAGCACATCAAAACAATCCAAAAAATAAAAATTATATTAAATTCTAGCAAAAAAAATTAAATTTTTTAAAAACGTGATTTGCACTGCATTCTCAAACACATTCTTAACAGTAATTAATTAGTATGCATAAATATATTAAAATAATATTAATTTTTATTTTTAAAAAATTTATTGTTATCATTAACATGTCTAAACAATAAAAAAAAATTAAAAATCAAAGTTAAATCAAAAAAATTATTTTTTAAAATCACCGCACAGCGACACAAAGATATATTAGAATCACGTCTAAATACTCTTCGGGGATTGTAGACTAGTCATATTATTATATATTAGAATGCTTTTTTAAAAAAAATAAAAAATAAAAAACAAAACTAACAGGCTATACAACCGGTTTCAGACCATAGTAATATTTGCCAGCTAATCAATCAGCTGCTGGCTCAACAGTAAATGCCGCGTACACGTGTGTTTTCTCCAAGGGTAAAATGACGAGCTTAGCCCTGTATAGCGACTCTTTGGGCAGGCTGGTGGTTGGGAACATATCAAAAGCCGAGAATATAAAAAGGATAGAGCGATGCCATGCCATTGACTCTAAGGAATACGAGGCCAAATATGTAAACTCAACTTACTAGATATTTTGTGGGATTTCCTTTCCTGTCATGGACAGATATTTTGTTCTAGACCATGGCTGCGACTTTTCCCAAATAATGTTTTCTAAAACATTATTTTTCTTATTTAAATTTTTTTTTTTTTACTTCAATATATTAATATTAAAAATAATTTTTTAAAAAATATATAATATTATTATAAAGTATTTTCAAGCAAAAACACCTTACAAAGTAACCACTACTAGGGGTGTTCACGGTCCGATTCGGTCCGGTTTTAACCCAAAAATACAACCAAACCGGAAAATGATATTCTTTATTAATACAACCCGGACCGAACCGGGAACCGGTTTTGTTCGGTTCGGGTCGGTTTTTTAGCCAAAAAAACCAGGAAAACCGGATTGTTCTATGGTAACAGTGATAACCATTGTTCACTCTCTTCTCTTTCCCCTTTCAGATGATGTTAAGAAATATCTGTATATTAATAATCAAACTACACAATTTTGATACAATAAAATAACTCCTAGAAGCCCTCCTTGCCTCTGGGTTACGATCTGCAGGGAGAGCTTGGATAACCATTGAAGCAAAATACTGCTTTTGGATAACCTCTGGGCTTACGATCTGCTTTTGGGGGTGGGGGAGGGTGAAGGGGAAGGGGAAAGGGGAAGAAGGTGGGGCGGCTGGGAAGGGGGAAAGGGAAAAGAGGAAGGAGAAGGCTGGGAAGGGGGAAGGGGAAGGGGGTGGGGCGGCTGAGAAGGGTGAAGGGAAAAAGGGGAAGGAGAAGGCTGGGAAGGGGAAGGGAAAGGGGGGTGGGGCGGCTGAGAATGGAGAAGGGGGAAAGGGCAAGGGCAAGGGCAAGGGAAGGGAAGGCTGGAAAGGGAGAGGGGAGGGGGGGGTGGCGGCTGCCACTGGAAAGGAGTAAATTGATTTAGGGTTAGGGATGGATGCTTTTATACCTTGTTTTAAACCGGTCCGGTTTGGTCCGGTTCAATCGGTTTAAGCTTTTTAAAACCGGAACCGAACCGGACCGAGTGGTTTTTTTTATTTTTTAATCGATTTATTCGGTTTTTTTATTGGTTCGGTTTTTTCGGTTAATTTTTTCTCGGTTTTTTCGGTTTAATCGGTTGGTCGGTTTTTTTGAACACCCCTAACCACTACTATACTCTTAAATACCTCTAAGATTGATATATACCTGTACTCATTCATTATTTTCAACCCCTTGCTTTACTTTTATTGAAATTAAAAAATATCATATGATAGATTTAGGTAATATTTTGTATTGTGGTAGCAGTTGTTTTTCAAGATGTTTATTTACTTGGAAATACATCAAAATAATATTTTTTTATTTTATGTTTTAAAATTTATTTTTTACACTAGCACGTCAAAATAATCTAAAAACATAACAAAAAAATTTGAAGCAAAAAAATATCAATTATTTTACAAACACGCAGCCAACCACATTGTCAAACAAGTTCTTAGGTGGTGTTTGTTATTGAGACAATGGTTAAGTTTTGGAGGAACCATAAAAATATATGTCTGGTTAAGTTTGAACCAGCGTTTATAAAGGGCGGGACCCATCAAAAATCAAGGTTGAACCTCAATTTCAAGAGAAGCACCCTAGACCAAGTTCTCAAGAGTTCTCGCCTTATTTTTTTCTCTCCATCAACAACCACACCATCATGATGAGATAGAAATAACCGTTGTAAAATAAAAACTAAAAACCTTCCAAAATAACCCTCATCTTTCTACTATAGATATGTTTGCAACACTACACATTTCTCTTAAAATCACTTACTCATCACCTTTTTATTTTTGAAAATCCATACTCTATTGAAAAACTCATTAATTGATTGCCAAATTTTGGAAAGTAAACAACCATGTTGTATGTTTGTTAGAGTGTGGAAAAAATATTTTGAATTAGCTTTCGTTCTTGTTCCTACATCAAGAATAATTTGTTACCTTTAAAATTAAAACCTAGATTTGTCACCTCCTCTTTCTATCATTTCAAAATCAACCAAAATTTTAAGAGTTTGTTTGTTTATGACATATGCATGTTTGTTGTTGCAAAAGCTATTTGTAGCTCTATGTTGTTTTGTGGAGGCATAACATGAAGAACAACATGAAAACTCCAAAAAAAAAAGTACGAAAGGTAATGTAGTTGTTTATTTACAAATTGATAACTGAACCACTATTTTAATTACATGAAATTGAAACTTAAGGTGTTGTTGATTGAGTTATTTATTTTATATTTTAGGCTTTTTACGTTAGATTTCTAACATATCAATCATTGTAATAAGCTAATGGTCAGGGTTCATGTTGTATTTTTTTTTTAGTTTAACATGGGTGTTCGGGCCAGCTTGCGCGCACCTCGACTAACATTGTATTTTTATTAACATTGATGATGACCTTAATTTTTTATTGATGTTTGATTTAAGGATTTTTTAGGTTTTGCATATTTTTAATTTTTGATCTTGATTGTTGATGCAACGCTAAAAGTTGAGCTCTATGACAGTTAGGATTTAATCTGACAAGGTAGAGGCTTCCTCACGAAGGGAGATCTGTCTTGAACCTTAGATGAGACTAACAAATAAAAACACAACTTATAATAACAATCAATCAACAATACAACTTACTATATATATGATGCAATGGGGGTGATATATCTTTCCATTGCACAACTAGTCCCCTTATCTAGACTCTCGTAGATCATAGGTTTTTTAATGACCATGATACTAGGTGACGACTTCCTTGATCATAACTTTATGATTAAACCCAAAACCCCCCATTTAAATTCCATGAGGCAGATCCGTCATTCAACACCATGCATGTCATGATAGGATAATAACTCCTTTTAATATATAACTTTATGATTAAAACCAAATCCCTTCAATTCAGGAGACAACTCTGTAATTCGGCGTCATGCACGTCACGATAATGATCATTAATTTCTAATAAAATCTATTTTAAATCCTTCAGTCAATACTGATAATGATCTAAGAAGCACATTAAGATAAGTCATATGAGAGAGTGTTTAATACTTCAAAGAGAAGTTGAATCAAGACATTACGACTAACAACTAAAATGAACTACGAATCAAAATAAGTCAGAATTATAACTCAAAAGTTAAAGAAAACAAAAAAGAAGAGAGCCTCATATAAAATGTTCTAGAATAAATGAACCACTTTTATACTACCTCACATAATTGAGAAAAGATTGTCTTGTACCATTATATGTCAACAGATATTAGACTATCTATGAAAAAATATAAATGATGCAATATATTTGTATCATTCAATAATTATAATATCAATTATAATTCATTAAACAAAGGCAAACTTTCTTGCTCAAAAAATAGAATATCATACTAGACTTCTAAATGTTTAACTTATGAATAAGAAATAAAAACTTTAGAAGCGACATTGTAATCATCTATGAAACAATAATTTATATAAAAATATAAGCATATATAAACTATATTGATCATTAGTTATTACAATTGCAAACTTTCAAACTTTATTATTCTCACCTAAAGTTCTCACCCAATAATAATACAGGACAATAACTATATAAGTTCTATGAATACAACCAATATAAAGTTTGGCAAACAAGTTCCTGCACACTAAATACAGTAAAGGCAACAACAATACAAATACAATAATTAAAAAAAGCAATTCTTAAATACAGTCTACATAATGAAACATTATCTAAATTATAAATAAAGAAATAGCTTTGTTATTTCTATAACATATTAATAGTGAAATGTGGTCACTATAAATCACTCCAACCATGTCTATCTTATCATCGTTAGGCAATAGACAGAAGCAGCAAAGATCATCCACATTTTATTTCAAACATAACAATTAACATTAATATATGGCTCATAAAGAATTTTAAACATACATAAACAACTCATGTTACGAGCATAACAAAAAAATTACAATTAATTATGTAACAAATACAATATTCAAAAGTCAAAGTCACAACACATAACAAAAGCTTATTAAAAGAGGTTATATGCATAAAAACAAATCATATTTTCAATAAAGTTTTAGTTAGACTTTAACCAAAACAATTACATTAATATAAGTACAGTAAAAAGACAGAACCTCACCTCAAGGTGCAAGGCTTTGATATATTTCAAACATTAATTTTAGCCACGAAAATTATCTCTTTAGTCCCAATGCTGCCTACATTTCCCTCTTGCCTTGTAAATAGAAAAACTCAATTGCAAAAGTGTGCAACTCGTTGGCAAATTGAACATCATCAATGACATAAACCTCTTGCATAACCTTTTCAATGCTACACCTTTTCTTATCCCTAAAAGTGGATGTATAATTACTCATTATAGAAACATTATTAACCAATCGATCAAAACATGAAAAAAATTATGCTCCCATTCCAGAACCCCTCTTTTTTTTTCCACTCTTAGGTGTAGATTGTTAAATTGCTTTTTATTGTGGTTGCTAGATAAATTATCTAATAGCCACAATGTTGCCAAAAATTATGTCATATTTGGCACACAAAAATAGCTCAATATTAGCATGCCTAATCTTTCTTGCTCCTCTGATTTCCAACGAGAGATAAATTAAATACAATTAATGAAACTTAACGACGTAATGAAAAACTCCAACGAGATAAATGTAATTGGACAACTAAAGTAACTAAAAACTACATTAATTTTGGATTTCCACCACTTATCAATTGTTTAAGTTATCCCTAATTCACTTCCCCAACCCACTCGAGTTTTAGATATTAACTTCTTCTATATCCTCTAATCCTTCTTTATTTCATACTATTTATTCTTCAATTGTCCTTCGATGAATGTATGCCCAATCTACTCTTTAAAGGTAGTTATCATAAATTTTCATCCAATTTTGTCAAAATGAGTGGTTGATCTCATGCCTTTCTTAATAGCTTCAATGCATATATCACAAAAAATATGCAACTTCTCTCGAGTCCAAGATGTTTTATCATGACTTTGGAAACCTTCTATTTCCTTATTTGATAAGTTATTTCTAAATATACAATTGATCATTTAATGTTGTAGGTATAATATAATCATTAGCCTATAGCTAAAATGTTCATTTGTATTATATAATTTAGAATTCATTACATACGAAAAACTATTGTCACTGGTTCTATTCATGAATACAATGCCTAATAAAGAGATAAATATTATGGCTAAAAGACTTTTTAATGTAGCAATGTATACATGAAGTGTTATTGTTAGGTAAGACTAAAAAAAAAACAATAGGAAAGGAAAGGTTCACACAAAGTAGCATAAAACAAAAGGAAAACAGTAAGCTAAGGGCAACAAAAAATACTACAGCCAGAGAAAAAAGACAAAACAGTAGTAAAAATCCTAATAAAAAACAAGGGAATGTCATATGAAATTTGCGTTAATTAGCGGAGGAATACTAGCTATAAATAAGTATAACATATAAAAGCAGCAGTAAACTAAAGACAAAAAATTGCAACCTAAAAAACAAAAAAAAAAAAACAATAGTAAAACTTATAACAGGCAGATAATGTTGTTTAAAATTAGCTTAAATTAAAGGAGAAAAGGTTCAAAGTAATCAACATAACATATAAAAGAATAAATATGCTAAACACAATCAAATATATTGTACCTTATCCAATAAAAAAAAAGTTAGCAAAAGTTCCAATGAGAAGCGTAGGAATGTCATTATAAACAACAGTAAAAATTCATATAACAAACAGGGGAATGTTGTCTTAAATTATAGAGAAAAACTAACTACAAATGAGCATGACAGATATAAGTTGCAATAAGCTATAAATGAGGCAATTATGTTCCTCATTGAGGTAATCTTGAATTTACATATTCAAAGAGTCTAAATGTAAGGGTATTTCACTTCGATAACCATAGACATAATAATAAATTTACCTCTCTGAATTAACTAGGCAACACTAGGATTATATCTTCATTCTCTTAATTCTAATGTGTTGTCTAAGAGATATGAAAATTTTAGAAGTTGCAATAATGATTATGTTTAAGGATTCCCAAGACATCCTGTTGTAAATTTAGAAACAAAAAGTTTAAATATAATCAACCAACCATATGAAAAGACCATATGCGTCTTGATCAGGGGCGGAACAAGAAAAAAGAAGTTAGGGGGGCCAAATTAAAAATTAAGGGAGGCCTTTCAGTTATTTTTAAAATATTTATAAGGGAGGGGCTAGGAAAAAAAATTTCTTGCAGGGGTCGGGGCCCCTGCCAGCCCCCGCTGCCTCCGTCACTGGTCTTGATCATTGTGTTTTGAACTATAAATATACAAGCCTATACTAGCTATTTATATAACAGAAATGCAAGTCAATCAGAGACAATTACACCCTAAAAAGTCATAGAAAACATTATTGTACTAATTGATATAGTCCTAATATTTTGTCAATAAATGTTATTGCTCTACAATGTCCATATTTAAAATGCTAAAATTAAGACATGTTTATATGAATGATGTGTCATAATAAATCACCATTTCCAGAAAAGGAACCATTTGGGTTTAATCAAGAGGGATCAAAAGGTGGAGCAGTGCATATAACTAGCTAGGGATAAAAGAATAATGCATCTTACAAAAAAAGACGAAGGAATCAATGTTTGTAGTTCAAAGTATGTGTAATGGAAAAAAAATCGAGGAGCTAACGTGATGGTCAATCACAAGCCAAAATCAAGGAAGTCAAACTGATTGAAAGATTTAATCGGTGTGAAGTTCCTAAAATGCAGGGCTTTAAGGTCAAACCACATGAATTGTTTACCTTATAATAAAATCTAAGTTAAACAAGCCTAAAAAACTAATGCAATCTATGCAATCAACAACATCATATAATTGATATCATTGTAAATATAACTTTAAATTAAGGATTTTTAAGGAAAAATATAGATTACCCACTTGGAATTCCTCGTCAGGTGTTTATATTACTATTTGAGTTGTTCTTCTTCTTGCTCAACCATAACAATCAACAAGGAATAAATTTTATTCTTACAATAACATGAAACAAAAGTTTAAAGATAATATAGAAGAAGGTAAAAATTGGCGCAATAACTTCAACATGTTTACTTACCAATATCTATTAACGCAAATGATACTAGTTTATCAAAACATAAGAGAATAAGAGAAAATAAAAAGAGATCTGCAAGAAAGAGATGATGTTTCTTGTAAGAAGATAAGGGTAATTTGGTTTGGTTGGGAGAAACTAAGGTGTGACATCAAAATTTAAATCTTCACATTAGAAAAGCAAATAAACAAGGCAGACAATTTAGATGATCCCCTGAAGATTACAAGAGAATATGAGGGTGCTTGTGAATGATGAGGGTATTTTAATATATTGATTACAATGGTTTTAAACAATATATTTTGGGGAAAGTTGTCAGTTGGGAGAAAGGAAACCTAAGGTAGAAACTTAGTAAAAGCTCATTGCTTCCGTTTCACGTGAACCTGTGGTTGGACCATATTTTTCACTGGGTCCATACTCTACAACTATGTTTTATACTGCAACCAAACACTTGATTTTGGTGGTTTGGCAAAAATACAGCAGCTGCCATAAAAAATAATTATATGGATTCAAGGTGATAATAAAGTTTCTATGAACATTTTTTTTAAATGTAAACTCATAGCATACATCGGTTGAAAACTTGATTTGATAAAAAATAATTATAAAATAATGTCATCCAATCTTTTTTTTAAGAAAAGTTAAACGACGTTATTTTTAACGTAAAAAATGAGTAAGCCATTTTGAACTCATTGATAATGTCGTTAAACCTATTCCAACATGCAATATTAAAACCTCCCAAATTGATTCCTTGCCTAGCCTAAGCTTCAAATTAAATAGTATGAGAGTTGTTATGACATGATCTATTCAATTTGGTGAGTTTAAATGTATCATAGAAAAACAATAAAAATATGATTTATCTTAAAAAAAACAGGATGACGATAAATTGGATTGATCCTAGTCAACTCAATTTAACTCGTTAACTTATGATTTGGATCATAGACACGACTAGAATGAGCTAACTTGGTTAGCCATTTGTCTCTTTTTTTTTCCTTCGTTTTGTCTCTCTCTAGAATGGGCCTTCATTAGGCTCAAGTCAGATGAAATTCAGGATTTAATTGAAAAGTTACTAAAGAATCAGGGATTAAATTGAATGAAGAGGGCAAAAAAATATCTAGCGTGTGTATCACACGTGCTAGTATGTGAGAGGATTCGTCGCACTAAGAAGGAGCATGTGGTTCCTCTAATCTTTGATAACAACCTTCTTTAGTGTTGTTGGAATTGTCTCAACTGGGGTTTCCTTCTAAGACAACGCATATTAGCGATAAAGATTCACTGTAGCTCTGATGACTAGTTCTTCTTCTCTTCGTTCTCTTAATTTTTTCCTCTCCTTTTTCTCTCGATTTCCATACCTAATTTATTATCTGTCAAAGAATAAAGCCGCATTTTATCCTCAATTTCAATTATAATCCTTCAATTTTTAGTCCTTTGTAAAACAATAAATCTAAATTATTTTTTATAAAATCGAGCGCTAACCCAATATTTTTTTTTGATATCCTGAGAACCTCATATCAAGCCAATAGAATCGATAAAATCAAACTATAGAACCTAATATCAATTAAACAACAGAATCTATTCTCAATTAAACATAATGTAATCGGATCGAATCAAATAATAATAAAAAAACTACGGCACTGAATAAAAAAAGGCAAACTATGAAAGAGAAACATTGAAACACCTAGTGGAACTTAATTAATTTTATTGAACGTAAAGTCGAAGGATACTTGGAACAGTTTTTTTTTAATAATCTTTCTATGCTATTAATTGGCTTCAACCAATCCAAATAACAGGTAATTTTATTTACAAAGATCTCATTAAACCTAATAAAATTATCACAGATGCACATTCCTTTTGCCATCGGATCCAAATTATAATGAAAAGTCAAAGGTCAAAAGAATTAGCATTAAAAGCATCCACCCTTGGAAAAATCGAGGAAAGTTTCGATTTTTAATATATTAAATATATTTTTCATGTGTTTAATTTAATTATTAATTATTAATTATTAAAAAGGCCATAAAAGTCCTAATGGAGCCCACGGGTACTCTCAATTTATGATTTATAGCTAAAGCCCACGCTTGCAAGACTTGGACCTTTCATCTTGTTTGGAGCCCAACCAATGTGGTCGGGAATCGTAAATATAAATACAACAATCTGGAATTAAGAATAGCTCTTCAAATTCAAGAAAACAAAGAGACCTAAAATAAAAGAGACAGACATCATATCAGGGAATAAATCATGGGAGAAGAAGAAATTCTAATCGGAGAGCAACCAAGGAGGTCTCTCGCGGCACCTCTTATCTTCTTCATTGTCGTTGCCTTCCAATTCGTCTCTATATACCTCCTTCAATTAAAGAAGGTAACTCACCCTCTTTGATGGGTTTCTTGAAACTGGGTTTTAGCAATGAATTGCGGGTTTGGGATATATGGGTCGACGTCTAAATGTTTAGTTTTGAAGGGACTTTTGTTTTCTTTTGTGTTTTTTCAGAAGGGATCAAAGAGTGCTGCAGAGATTCAATTACGTGCAGAAATTAAGCAATTATTGAAAGATGCCAGCGCCTTGTCTCAGTGCGTGTTATATTATTATTATTATTATTATTTTAAAAAAGTTTTCGATGCAAACTCTACGCAATAATATAGCTTTGATATGTACAATTTATGTCATGATATGTCAATGGCAATGGGTTTTAATTTGATTTGCTTCGACATGTAGGCTGTAATTCGATATGTTCATTGACTGCAAATGCTTTGTTGTGAATTACCATGACTCATAAAATTCGAGGCTGTTGTTTTCGTGTGATTGGATTTTTCTTATTCAAAACCTTCATTCACTTGATATTAGATAGGAAGAATTTGCCTTGGTGGTTATTGTCCAATTGTCCTAGAATTCGTCACTACAACTAGAAGAAGCTATTGGGCTAAGAAGAGCTCTAATGTTAGGCCTTTGTTTGACTTTTGGCAATGGCAACTTGTTGTATTCGAGAATCTAGATATGGCAATTTATGATAAGAAAGTGTGGTGTTTAAAACTGTCACAGTATTTGCTGCACCTTGTTTTTTCGTTGTGTTTTTCTTTCTAAAAGATTTTCTAGTTTTTCTGTAGCTGGAAGGGAAAAAAAAGGCGTAACATTGCTGTTCTAAAGTTGGATTAAATTATAGGAAGCAACTGGAACTCAATGCAGGCAGAGTACTTCTTATAATCTAGTACATTTAAAAGCTTGTCAGGTTTTATGAGTATGCTTAATATTTCATGAAGTTTGAGTTCCAAAAGTATGTCTAGATAGTTTTGTTTTATTGAAGTGAGGCTGTACTATCTAAGAATGTCAGTTATGCAATTTTTCATTGGTATCTTTCTTGGTTACAGGCCATCAACATTTGCTCAGGCAGCAAAACTTAGAAGGTTGGCAGCTGCAAAGGAGAAAGAACTTGCAAATTGTAAGTCTGTTTGCTGTTGTAATCCCTTTTATTTGAATAAATTTTTGTTGCATGTATTTGAGTAATTATGATTTCTTAAGCCATCTTGGCTGTGTATGGAACAACTAAGTATTTGCTGGAACCATTTCTGGTTGCTGGAATCAATGCAATATTGCAAACCCTCTTTTTTTTATTTTTTTATTTTGGTGTGTGGTGAGTTGGAGTTTGGAGGTGGGCCCTTGCTGTAGCTTGTAAAATACACCTTACGATCACTGTGGGAATTGTTGGTTAAGTGGTGATCTGTCATAATATTCCCCTCTCAACTTGAATGATTGCCTGCTGAGGATTATCATATCAACTGTTGCTTTCTATTATCATGGCCTAAATGTTACTGATTTGAAATGCCAATTTCCAGATTTAATTTAGGGGCATTATTTATGTACTTCCAATTTTGTAGTTAAAAAACTATTTAATGATCAAATCACCAAACCAAAATGGAATGTCCCAGAAATCTTGAGAGATGGAGAGACTGATTCAATCTGCTGCAGCGGTTCTTATGGTTTCATGCCTGATTGCTGCTTTGTTTTTCACTCAGATAAAGAAGCGCATGACAAGGAGATGAAACGTTCTTCTGATTCATACCCGAAAATTCTATTTATTTCAAAGGTCTCAGTTCATTCATCGATATTGTTTAGAAGTTTATTTGTTTTCTTCAGCGAGATCACCAACAAACTAACTTGGTGCACAGGTTGTTACGTACTTTGTGCTCATTTGCTGGTTTTGGAGGACTCCTGTTGCTGAAATATCTCAGCAACTTGTGCAGCCCTTTGGTAACACTTCCTTTTCATTCATTCATGCTGAGTTTTGTTGCCTTTTCCCTTTCTACTTTTGTGGATCCATCATCTTGAGTTTTTGTCAGTCTACTTAATATGCTGATTGCGAAAAAAGGGGGGGGGGGTTGTTATCTGTAGTCTGTACACAATAGGACTACAGGAGTGATTTGTTTGAAAAAGAAAGAATAGACAGGAAGTGATCAATTCCTTCTTTGTTTGTCCTGATTTGATACATCTGCCTGTTTACAGGAAGGTTTCTATCTTGGAGGGCTGGAGGTCGTTTAAATAACAATGTCATGGTAGTGAATTTTGAACCTTTTTTACTTGTTCATCATATTGTGGTTAAAATTTTCTTGAGGATGGGGATTACTCCTATCCTATTTATCTAATTCATATTAATATACCTGTTTCAATTTAGAAGGTTTTAATTTTATTTTCCTGCTTTTGACTCCGAATGTTTAGCGAGGGATGCTGTGTTTAGTTTCTAGGTCTTTCCTTCTGCAATGCACTTTCTGTTTAGATACTCATCTCGGACAGCTATCTCCCTTGATTTCTTCTTTGGGATTATTAATCCCAATATGCCTGTTTTCCATTAACGTCGAGTTCTGATCATGGAAGTGTTTGGTAACTTTTCAGCCCTAGACTATTTAGAAAATTTGTGGATTCCATGGGAATCTAGCTCAGCTAAATATTTTCTTTTCTTTTTTGGTGCGACAAATAAAAGTCAAATGATAGGCATGAGCTTCCTTGTTCCTTCTGTGCTCTATGTGAATGCGAGGGTGCATGAAAGACCAACTTTACTAAAGTTAAGACTATATTATTTTCAAAATATATGGAAATTTTGAACATATAACAAGACGGACCTTAGTGATTTTCAAATATGATGTTGATTGGTCCCTTTAACTGCAGGTTGGAATTATACCTTGGTTGATATTATCTACCAGGGTCAGCAAATTTGTTTGTAGACTTATCAAGTATTGAGGAGCATTCATCAGAAGGAAAAAAAGAAGTAATCATCAGCTCTGATTTTTGTTGGAAATGAGAGGGCTTGGGATTTAACAGCAACATATTTTCCCTGTATATTGAGCTATGATTTTAATGTTTATTTAGCAGTGTAAAATTCAGCTCTGGTGCGACGGCTGGAAATAGGCCTCTGCTTGATATTCTTGTACGTTATGGAAAACACTTGACAAGACGGAAAAAAGAAGAGACAAAGCGAGAGGGTGATTCCTATTTCTGAAACAATTAGCTTTTCATCCTCAACATGTTTATGGATCTCAAGTAATGTTACCATTCCATTTTTTGAAATATAAATACTTTAATTTGTTTGGCTGGATTTTCTTTTAAAAGAAAAATGAGCAACAAAATTGTATCTAGTCCCAATCCAAGAGTGTTTATTTTTGTGTTCAAAAAATGTTTTTGAAAATTTGGGTCATTTGCTTCATTTCCGACTCTCATGTGTGTATATAACATCACACCCGACTCCTTGGAATGTTACTTGGGTATGTTTCTAATCCTGGCCTTAAAGTTTGCCATCTTGACTTCATATGAAGGCCAGGGCATTGCTAACTGTCTGCATGTAAATAGCAGTGTACATCTGTTGTTTTCTTACACTTAGACACTTTTAGAGAGATTTGATGAGAAGAGGGAGAAGAGAAGGAAAAAAAGAAAAGAAGAAGAAGTGGAGAGAGGCGAGGATAGAAGGGAGAGGGGGAAGGGGAAGGAGAAGGAGAAGGAGAATTGCAACTCTGTACTTTTTTTTAATTCATTAATAAGTTGTCTAACACTTAGATAAATTACATAGAAATAGTAAAATCCTAGTCATAACCAATAATTGTATTTATAGCCCACTAAATCAAATGTTCAACACATAACATAAATTAAACCTAATAATAAACCCAAATAAAAAAAATTCAATAGCATGAGTTTGGACATGCCCAATCTATTATCATTCATTGTCTATATCCATACACATGTGTAATATGTGATGTGAATATGACATACACATGTAATGTGGATATGACATTACCACCAACTCTTCCAGGTTTAAAGAAGCTTGACCTTGTGAAGTTTAGCTCTGGGTGGCTTCAATAGTACTCTTACATATTAGTATCAATATGCTACAACGTATCTCTAGTAATTCAAGTATAATACTTTGTGAACTATGATGCGTTGAATTTCACCATCTTTGTTAAAAATAACTTATGCATCCAAAGTAGCATTATATATGTCATTTTGTGCTAATAATAAAGGTGATGAGGTAGAAGTTTCAAAAACATCATTAGAGATAAGTTATTTTTTATATAAAACGATGTTATTCATGTTAAAAGGGAAGTTAATATCAAAATTTTGATGGCAGCTTAATGACATAACTTTTTAATTCAATCATTTGTATCACTTTAAATGGTTTAACAATACTAACTTGCAATTTTAATTGGTTTATGAAATATACTGTTTAGGTCTAATTTGTATTATAAGATAATCTTCTATATTAAATGCGTCATAATACTTATGTAAATCAATTTAAAGTTTGTATTATTTATTACTTGCTTGAATTTTTTATAATCCTAACATGTAAATTATAAACTTTACATGCAAAAGACTCAGTTGACTTAGGCATCGACATGCTTCTAAAGTTTGTAAATATGAACACTATATGACTAATAGTGTGGAACAAAACAAACATTATTTTAAATTTGAATAGATATGGATTAGACACAACCTAGTAAATTATGAGTAACTCAATCTTTCTCACCACATGTAAGGGGTAAATGATTAAGAAGCTCAAACGCCACTCAAAATCTATCACGTTCTAGATGTTAAGTATAAGAGATAAGAAATTAGATAGCTCAATAGGACAAATATCTAGAATTTTCTAATACTATACTTACCTCTTCAAACGATTATAGTAGAGAGTTTCCTGAAACTTTCTCTACAACTAAAGTATATATAATACTCTTTCTTAACATCGTTCTCAGACTCATTCAGACTCGTTTTGTGAAGTCCCTTTTCTTTCGTGTCATTTTAATATTGGTCACTAAAGTCTTTATGATTGAGTGTCAGTGTATATGTTATATAGTCAGTTGATTGGTTACAGTTGACACTGATTTTATTCATATAAATATATTTATTATTAATAAATATATTTATTATTTTTAATATTCATTTATATTTGATTAATGAGTTTAGAGTAAAGATAAATTCAATGAGACAAAAATATTTTTCAAAGAAAATCATGAAGTTGTTATAATTATAAGATTCTTATTGTATCAAAATATTATTCCTAAATGTTCCTAGTCGATACTCTATGAAGACTATATAGTAATTTGAGTTGTTGAGATTAATATATATTTTGTTTTTTTATTAAAAAAAATCATTCTCATAAGTTGAGATATGATAGATACCAAGGGTTTTGCCCACATGAAAGGCCTTGCTTAGAAAATGCTAACATTCAAACTCTTTTACAAATATCTCAGTTTTTTTTTTAAAAAAGAAAAAATAATCAAATTTGGTAATTTCTAACTAAAATGTACATGTTTTTGGCCCATTATCCACCAACGGTATTCAAAGGTAAACGAATCATCTTAGATCATTACTTTTAATCCCAATTGGGGGTAGCACATCCCCTTACTTTGTTTTTATTTTATTTTATTTTAAATATGTAAATAAATTTCTTCTTAACAATTATGAGTCCTTTTAATATGTTATTCACTAATAACATTCAAAGGTAAATGAACCGTTGTCGGTCATCATTACCTTTGATATTGATTGGTGGTAACAATTCCATTTCACTTCATTTAAAAATAATAATAAAGATTTTCATCTAAAATGCATGAATGTCTTTGGTCAAGTTATTCATTAATGATACGCGAAGATAAATGAACCGTCATATGTAATTACTTTTGGTGTTGATTAGGGGTAACTACTTAGTCAATCCATTTACATGTAATTTTCTCTCATTGTCAAATAATAATAATAATAAGTATGACAACAAACATCTTGAATGGTTATCTATTGATATTGTTTGTGCATGGATGAGTTTTAATAGACTAATATGCATAGGCTTTGATATGGGAAACATTATAAGAAAAGTAAACAATAAGTATTGTTGCTGATAGAATAATATGTTTAAGGATAAATGAACAATCATTGATCATTATATTAAAATCACATAATATTTTAGTCCAACAAGAGATATTTGCTTTAAGTACTTTCATATCTTACCTCCAGGTAGATGAACCAATAATGATCGTTGCTTGAGTACAAGTGGACGGATGTATAAAAATCATTAAACAAAAAGAATTTGCAAATAATTTTCCACCAAGATAAATGAACCATAACAAGTCGTTATCCTATTATTTTGAACAAAGTGTAACGTCGGGTTAATATAACCCTATATAGGCCTACCATTTTATTCATTGATGATGTTTGAAAGACCAACACTTGCCATAAGCCATTGCAGTGCTCATTCACTGATTGTTATAAAATAAATGAGTCATTGCATGTCGTTGTTCTGGAAATAACCAGGAGTGGTGACACAATTTGAACTTCATATACAATAGACTTTAATCACCCTTTTTTACCTTTAAGAATGGTTCCCAGTTTTAAGATTAACCTTTAGCCATAAGATTTCATGTACTGGTATAAATAAATCTTCAACATTTAAGCATATTAAAAACGTTAGGAATAAAAGACAAGTAATAATGTAGGTTATCCAAGGTAAAATGCTTTAGAGTGATAATATATTTTCTTTAGCATAACCAGTTCCTTATCTAGAACTCTGAAAAACCAACTAGGGTTTCTAATGATTATAATATTAAATGATGATTCTTTAACATCTCAAACATGTTTTAGAACTTTTGCCCTCTCTCAACATAAAACACTTAGAAAGAAAGGGTGGACGTTACGATATTGAGTGCCACAATGATATTTGAACAATAAAAAAAGATTCATAACTATAGATAAATTAAAAAAATATTTCATATATTCTTGAATAGAATCTTGTTCAAGGTGAAATTATCATAATTGATTTGTCTAGTTTAGATTAGAGTGAGCTAAATTAATCAAATTACTAAAACCTAACTTATGTAGATGAATTCAAAGGGTTGATATCTTAACCAATCTAGTATCAAATTGACTTTTCATTTCAACAAATTATCGAATTCACTTTTTAGAATGGACCGTTTTGGACAACTATAATGTAGAGCCGGTTTGATATTGTGATAGTAATTGTTTTTCAAAGTATTTTTCATTTGAAAATAAATTAAAATAATAGTTTTTTATTTTTTAAAATTTATTTTTAACTTTAACATATTAAAAAAAATAAAAACAAATAAAAAATTAATTTAAAATAAAAATTTTTTTAATACACAAAAGCAACAGTCCGTGGTCCTAGTAGTCCACTTGCCCGTGGAAATCCCAAGGGCATTTCAGTAAATGCATAAACTTACCATAGTACTTAATAAAGCCATAGCCGAAGCAGAAAATAAAAAAACACTAAACAGATCATTGAAGGCTATCACTATTTTGACCCTATCTAGGGTTCTTAATTTCTCTCTTTTCTCCTCTTTCTTTCGCAAAACTCGAATTAGGGGTTTTCAATTCTGGCACAGACAAGTAAATTCATTCTACAGACTCAAATCTTCAAGACCTGTAAGGATTTCAAAGACTCGGAAACCATGTACGGATCCAGAGGGTATGTATAAGTTAAGCTTTTTTGCTTTCTTATTGATTCTGTTGCTTGTCTTTATGATATTTGGAATGTGTAATTAAGGATAAGAAAACAGTGTTGTGGAATTTGCTGATGGTGTGTGTTGATTTCTTGAAAGTTTAGTGTTTTTGTTGCTTTGAATGTATCAATAGTGGTTTTATTTTTGTGGAATATTAGGAATCAGAAGGAAAAATCGAGATTTAAAGTGTGGTACCATTGATTACTGGCATGTGCTGTTTGACATTGAATTTAGGTTTAATAATAATTAACTGAATTGGGAAATAAGTTACGGAAAACTTTTAAATAAGGCATTGATTTGCTGTCGTTGATAAGGGATTTGTAATTTTTCAATACAAGGAAAAGAAAGAGAAAGATAATAAACTGAAGGGTTTGTGTTTCTCGAAGAAAGATTTTGTTTTAAGCATTAAGGTTGGGTATAGAGATGAGAATAGTATTGAAAAGGTGATATTTAATGCGTTTATTTTGAAACTGCTATCTAATTAAGTTATTATGTTTTGTATGACCAAAAAGATGAGAGTGTCTTTGTGAGTTAGTGTCTTATATGAACTAAGCCTTAAGGGTTTGGTCACTGTTTTGTTTTTGTTTGTTAACCCCTTCTTGTTGCCTGTTGCATTAGTTAGTTTAAATGTTTTTACTGCAATTTGTGATTATGAAATTTGCTTTTGCATTTGGGGTTTATGTGTAGTTCTATTTTTAGGATGGATGGTGTTAAATACGGTGCATTTTGTTTAAGAGTTAAAGTTTTAGGAATATTTGGGTGTCAGGGAAGTGTGGGTTGGGATTGGTTTTATTAACAGGTTTAGTGGGGATTTTTTCCTTTTTTTCTTTTTGGGTTTGGATAATTGAAGGGCAATGTTGGGAAGCGGGGGGGTTTCGGATGGGTACGAGGTCGGCTCAAAGAGACAAAGAATGATGGAATCAAATCCCTACTTCGCAGTGAGCAGTGGTGCGAGTGGCTTTCAACCTTATGGATACGGTGGTGGATTTCAGCCCCCACCCTTTCCTGTGGTTCGTCTGAGGGGGCTTCCTTTCAACTGCTCAGATGTTGAGATTCTCAAGTTCTTTGCTGGATTGGATATTGTGGATGTCTTGCTGGTCAACAAGAGTGGGCGGTTCACTGGAGAAGCTTTTGTTGTCTTTGCTGGACCTATGCAGGTTGAGTTTGCTTTACAGAGGGATCGACAAAACATGGGACGGAGGTATGTGGAAGTTTTTAGGTGCAAGAGGCAGGATTATTACAACGCTGTTGCTGCGGAGGTGAATTATGAAGGAATCTATGACAATGATTACCATGGAAGTCCTCCTCCATCTAGAGCAAAGAGGTTCAGTGATAAGGATCAAATGGAATACACAGAGATCTTGAAGATGCGGGGTCTCCCCTTTTCTGCAAAAAAAGCTGAAATAATTGAATTCTTCAAAGACTTTAAGCTCATTGATGAAAGGATACACATTGCATGCCGCCCAGATGGGAAAGCTACTGGAGAGGCATATGTAGAGTTCATTTCTGCTGAGGAGGCCAAAAGAGCTATGAGCAAGGACAAGATGACAATTGGATCGAGGTATGTTGAGCTGTTTCCTTCAACACAAGATGAAGCTAGACGGGCAGAGTCGAGATCAAGGCAGTGAAAAGAAGCCGACTGGCATGGGATTTTATGCCGACCTTAGGTTTACTGTTTGTATTCTGGCCATCTGTTTAGTTCACATCTGACTCAAATAAAGTTCAATGTGGTTATTGTTATATGCTTATAATGTTCAGATACGAGATACCTGTCTTTTTAATGATCTAAATTTTGCTTCTTGTGAAGATGTTATGTTTAGTGTCATTCTGCCATGGGTCAAATTTGTTCCCAGTTTTCTGGTTCAGGTTCTTAATTGTTTGCATGGAAATAGTGGAGGATTATGAAGACTAATTAGTTTTTGGAGCATGGTTTTATTAATTCTTGGATACAACAAATTTTATACAATGTGTAGTGCTCAGGGAGTTAACTAAAGATATCCTATCAGAGATGCACAAAAAGAAAAGAGAGAATGAAATCATGATGTACAAAAGTGATAAGAATATTTTTATGTAGATTTTTTTTTCAACTCATATTTTTTTTAATTAAAAATGAGTTAAAAAAATAATTAATAAGATGTTCTTAGTTATTCACTAAGCAATTTTTCTAGCTGTAGCTTGCTTTTCCCTAATACACAGAAGTTACTGCATTTTCTTCCCTGCACTTGCTAGAACTTGTGTGTCTTAACTTTTCGTTATCAACATCAGTGTGTGAGTGTTGCTCGGCAGTCATTCTTTCAGCAAGATTATTATCGGCTTCTAGCAGTGTAGAATGAATGCCTTGCATGCATGCATCAATAGCGTGCTCGAACTCTTGAAGGGTAAAATATAGCCTCTAAGAAAGGCAACAGCCTGGCGCAATGATTTATATGTAATAGAACCGAGCATTAGAATTTGCCCCATGAATGGAGGATGATGTTGTGTGAAAAAAATTACTGTTGATGGAAAATGATACCTGTGGATTCTAATTATGGGATTTGCATTAGCCTCCACATAAATTGCACGGATTAATGTATTGCTTCGATTTTCCTTTTCCTTTCCTTTTTTTTTGTGCATTCTTCTATGCTATTAAATCCATCCAAATTCAATTTTGTACAGCATTTTTTATTTAGAAGTTTCGAACTTGAAATCTCTTCATGAGGAGAACCAATCATAATTGAGCTATCGCTGTTTTAGCTGCCGAATCCCAATTCATACGAAGCCCGTAAGCTACTGATAGAATTTTGGACCCTGTTCGTCCCTTTGCTACTAGATAGCCACAAATTGGAAGGGTTAGGAGTGGTGCAACCACAATTTTAGTAAAAAGGCTAAAATGTTCGAAATGAAAACTGTGCGAGCAATTTAGGCTTTGGCCACTGAGAAAGTCACGGTAAAACCTTCAAAACAAAAGACTACAAAATCAAACATCTTTCAAAGTGAAACTAAAATCCTAACGCAACAAGAACACGCGAAATTGCCTATAGAACCCATCTCTCTCAAATCAAGATTTACAGCGTTAAAACCTAAGTTGGGAGAATTTGTGTAGGAAATAGGGTCTTGTTTTATGTTTTTGTCCCGAATTGTTGCAAAAAAAAAAAAAAAAAAACTCGCGCAAGTTTAATTTGGATTAATGTGGGCTGAGGACATTATTTTGTGCAGAAAAATCAATTGATCTTATGTTAAAATCAGAAGCAAGTAAGTATGTGGAGTTCAATAGTGTTGATGCCAGTTTTGTTGGTGATGGAAATGGAAATGGAAAGTTATGGAACGTTCCTGATTCTAGAGCTGCCATAATTAAGGATAAGAGTTTGACTCTGATGGAAAAGAATCAGTTGATGAGTTTTTTCAAGCTGGTGATGGGGATGGAAATGGGAATGAGAATGATGAGAGGAAGGGAAGGCGAAGATTTCAGAGGAGGATTTGGAGAGGCCGTTTGTTGACTACTTGTCGAAAATGTGGTCGCCTCCAACTATTAAATCGTACAGACTGCTGTCACCCTGCTGTATCAGTTGAAGAGAGTAATATTATTATCTCTGTGCGTTTCCCCCCCCGATTGGTCTGAAGTTTACTTGATTTTGTTTATCTCTGCTTGTCTGCAGGATTATTCTGTATGCTATAGCAATGACAGATTATGATCAAGAGGACATGGAGGCATGTCGAGATTTGCTCAGGACTAAAGATGGAATGGATTGTTTGGCTCTACACCAGTCACCAGCTGGGAGGTTAATTCTTGTTTATATGTTTTGGTTTAGCCGTTATTCTGTGGTTTAAAATTTAGGTGGGTTTTACAGTGCTATACCTGCGACTGGTACAATATCTAGATCAGAAACACATAATGCTTTAACTACTAGATTGTACTATTTTTCTTCCCAGTACTGAAACCCACAGAAAGAATAGGACAGAGGCTGATACAGGAGAAAAGACGTTTTCGGTTCAAGTTCTCTATTGACTACTGAAAATCTAACATATCTGTTGCTGTCCATGTGTTGTGCAAATAACATTGCTCCTAAATGGGATTGACACTGTCTGATCTATTCTGCTTAGATACTTGAGTGTTGCTTGATTTTCATGAGAATGGTCACGTCTGCTTGTGTTATTTTTTCCTTGTGTTTAGTGGGAACTTAACAAATATGCAAATAATGCTTACCTAACAGGCCATAAAACTTCTTATAAAGTGGACATAAACAGTTGCGACTCTGTCAAGTCAATACGCTCACCTGCACCTGAAACTTCTGTGATACAGGTTTTGCGAATGCCGGTGATGGCGATGCTTATGGAAAAGGGTGCTAAAATACGCTTATAATTTGTTTCATGGATAGCAAATGAATATAGCCAAGCTGTAAGGTTCAGATGAATTATCTTTTCTTTTATTTCATTTTTCAGGATAGTGGGAGTTACAAAGGTGTACGATTGCCTTCTGATCAGGACATATTTAGCCAGAAGAAGCTGGTTCTGGATCCATCCTTTACACTGACCTCACTGTCAGCCTCTCCGCCACATCTTCTGCATGTAAGTTTTAACTTTTTGAGCATTAGAGATGTTAAATGAAAGGTGGCCAGAGGGATATGCACCACAAGAAGTTCCTTGAAGCCAGATATGTCAAATTTGCTGGTTAATTGTATATCCCCCTCGATGCAAGATCGGCATATAGTTTCATTTCTGTACCTTATTGGAGTTTATAGAAATCATACGGAACTAAGAATAATAGCAAATTCTTTTATATAAGTTTTATTTTTGAATAATTAATTTATTATTATTATTTTTTTTTTAAAACCTAAATACAGGAACAATCTTATTTATACTAGCTAAAAACACCATAAACATTGCTAGAAAAATAGTAAACAAATTCTAAATAAAACATAAACAAGAATTCTAAATAAACTAGGAAAGCAATGTAATTCCCGCATGGTATATTCTGGACTTTATCGTAAGATCTTTCCGATATTCCATTGACTTGAAAATTTAATCTAATATAAAACAAGATCTCTAAAAACTTTTGATAAGGTTTTAGCCTGATCTAATGGTCAGATTAAAAATTATACTTGTTAGTGTAAAAATAAACATTAGAAAAAATAAGTTCAATCCACTTATTAGTAGAAAAATAAGTTGAATCCGAAAGTCTTGTAGGAAATAAAGCCCAAATATCTTAAATTAACCAATTGAAAGCCTCTTTAACTTTCTTAGCTCTTAACATTGTAATAGGCCCAATTAACACATGTAATAAATCATTTGGTGTAGTTTAGATCACATCATTCTCTCTTTTCTAAAAAGATACGATTTTGAATCATCATTTTAATTGGATGCTGACTTGTTTTTTAAAGACATATTAACTCAATTCTGCAATTTGCTTTATTTTTTTTACTCTTGCTGTAACTAGGTGCTAGATAAAGACAACGATGAAATAACAAAAATAAAAGATAAAAAGATATAAATTGATTTTAGAGTGTTGCTTTAATACCAACCGGTGCGAACCCTATAGATATAAAGATCCTGAAACCTATAGTCAAATTGACCCTTTTCCAATAAAGCTAAATTTAGGCTTGTGATTTAGTTTGATATAACGATAACCTATACTGAAACACCAAGATTATAGAAACCGAATTTCCACCCAATGCCTATAAAGAGATACGAACGAGAAGTATAGAAGACGTCGCAAAACTTGGTTAATTCTTTAACAAGTAAGAGTATTTCTATAAGAACAAAGAATAAGAGTAAACTCTAACACACAAACTTTGATTTTAGAATAATATTTGTGTTTGAGTGTACGAGGAAAACTCATACTTTTCAGTTCAAACTGAAATTGACTTTTTGAAGAACAACTATATTTATGATGCTTTCCTTATATTTTTCATTTGTGATTTACTAATTATTAGGTGGAGGTTTGAACTCTTATAGTATTGGTGTCTTGATTTAAGGTAATTGTCAAGTCATATTTTTTATTTTAAATTTGATTTTTAGCTTTTGCTAACTGTGTTCAAATTTATTTATGGGTTTTTAAATTTTTATATTCATAGGGCTCTAATTAATAAGGAGGAGTAGGTCCAAGCTAGGCCCGTCACTGATAATGTGTTAAATATTAATAAGAGAAAGCTAGTTAGGTAGCTAGAATTAGTGGGGAAAGTCTATGTATTAGTGGAAGAAGAGATGGAATGAAGTGAGTAGCACTCATTCCATTTTGTTATAAAAAGATATGTGAAGTGAAATGCAAAAAGTGTATATATATATATATATATATATATATTTTGTAGGGGATATATCCTTTTTAAAGACAAAGAAAGGAACATGTCCTTGGAATGGCTTGCGAGAAGCAAAATTACGAGGACATCCAAAATTGTAAATAATTTACCTATAAGATTAGGGAAGTTTCTTATAATTGGGACATGGTTATCAAAGCTAATATGCTGGTCCGAATTGGAAAGTTCTGTCATACAGGTTTTGTCAGCGCCAGTTACTGCCTTGCTTATGGAGAAGGTGCTAAAATATGCATATGATTAATTTGCTTACAACATGGATAACATTAAACGAGTATAGCCATTTGTGAGGTGCAAAAGAATTATCTTGTATTTCATACTTCTTCAGGAGGTATGGAACTCTTACAGCCGCGTGGGAAACTCCAAATCCGAGAAATGAGTGGAAGCTGCAAAAGAAATGATTGGCTTCTGGCCAGGATATCTTTAGCCAGAAGCTGGTTTTGGATCCATCCTATACTCTTCCATCACCGCCAGCCTCTCAATCAGATCTTCTGCATGGAAGTTATTAGTTTTTGAGCATCAGAGATGTTAAATGGAAGGTGGCCAGGAGGATATGCATTGCAAGGAGTTCCTTGAATCCAGACACATCAAACCTGCTGGTCGCATATCCCCCTCGATGTAAGGTCAGCTTAAAGTTTTGTTCCTGTTCTCTCTTCCTTGTTGGAGTTGCTTGGTATAAATACAATTCTAACTTTTTTTCTTATCCAAGCTCTCCAATTACAAGCTCTCCAGGCATGTAAATTTGGCTTGTTCTTGGAGAAGAGATGTAATATCATCTTTTTGTTTACACTTTGACTTTCTGATTCTACTGTCGACCATCTTTTATGACTGTGCATTTGATAGCAATTAGCATCTGTAACTCGTATTATTCATGCAAGATCACCTTGAAAACATAAAAGGGAGACCTGGGCCTTACCCAGTTCATAGAATTTACATGGACTCTTTGGAAACGAGTTCAAGATAATTCACGTATTTAAAAACACATATGTTAACTGTGAGAAATTGGAATGTAAAGATATGTTGAGGAAAAATTTATCGCTTATGGCTCCTCGTGTCATTAAAAAAAACCCCATGTCAACTGAATCTCAAAGGTTATGATGATGGAGCTCGTGATTTATTGACTGCTAACTTTCCATGGTGGCACAATCCCAAGCTTCTAAAAAAAATTCGGGATACTTGAGTTGATAATTCTCTGATTTTGTTTAAGGTTTGTGCTGTATCTTTTCAGCTTTGTGTGATGATGCCAATCAAGGAAAGAGGTTGCTAAATGCAGCCATGAATGCCCTTCTCACAGTTCCTAATTCTGTTAATTCTGAAAGCAGTTCCACCGTTCAGCATGAGAATATCGAAGAAAAACCTCCTGTACTTTGGAGAGAGCTGTATATACAGAAGATCACTATGGTGTGCTTCTCATCTCGTCTGTTTATCTCTTGTTCATATGGTTGCATATTTTTTTGGCAGCTTAGTTAAAAGGATCAGACTTGACTAATTATTTCGGAATGGTTAAATTTTATCTTATGCGCTGGCTGGTTCAGTTTATTCTTACATGTGGGGGTTTATTTACATATAATGGTTCATGACACTGACATAATTACTTAAATATGCTGGATTTTGCTTGGTTAGGTGATGAAGCTTGTCAGGGGATTAATGGACGAGTTCTTCAGTTATCGAGGGCTGCATTAAGGCCATTTCTCTTTTATTATGTTCCTGACTATCTGGAGTTTTAGGACTATAGGACTTGATAGGTATTGGCCTTGTGTTCCCCTTTTCTTCCTCTCTCGAGTCTGTCTCCTCTTCCACTTTTTCTGCACTTACTGTACTTTCCTTTTGTCTCCTTCTATGCTCTTGATGTCCTCATTTTTTCTTTTCCTCGTACTTGTCCTGGTTGGCTGGAATCCATGAAAGTACTTGTCACTACACTTGAAAAGTCTCTTTTGTTCAATTATCAGCTGTCAGACATCGATTACCTCTGCTTCTTTTTTCATTTTTGTATCAGCATCGTCAGTTGAGTCAATCCCTAACGCTCAGGTTACAAACCAGCCTCAGTCCCTGCATAAATCTGATAATTCCATTACCCATTGTAGCTCAGCTTAATTAATCTATCCAAGAAGAAAGAGTTTAGGCTGTTGGGAAGAGTTGTTAAAACTAGAAACCTGTGCAAGTGTGCATGATACACCTGTTTTTATTGATTGAACAAGAGATGTGGGTTTTGGATGTATGAAACCCAGGATGAGGTGTTATAGATGTGCGAGCATTTCAGTTGATATTAATTTTACAGTTGATGCCATCTCGTTTTGTTTCAGGGTCAGTTTAATTCTACTGTTAGTTTGGCTTCCATGCCTAATGGAAGTCTGTACTGCAATACAACAATATTCCAGATGAAGCTGTGAAGGTATTTCATCTTTAGTTTCTCTATCATAATGCTTCATAATCGATCATGCCAAAACTCTTAATCTGTCACCTTAATGTTCTCCCATCACCGACTTTTTTCCCTCGGAAGTCATAAGCACCGTTCAACAGTTTGCAAGAGGAAAATGGACTCCAATTTTTTGCAAGAAGACACCACTTGTCTACTAACACCATGATCATGCATGGGTAAAAAAGGGCGAAGAGTGCTGGAACGTAGCTTCGGCATGCTGGTTCTGTTTTGTTTCTTGGGCTAGGCAGAGCTCCATGATATATATAATAAGCTCTGCTCAAGCGTTTAATGGGGGGCCTGGACACTTCCAAGCCTGACTCTGTTTGAGTCAAAGCTTTTTGCTACAAGACAAGAACATGAGAACTTCCAAAATCTCATGAAAGACCAACGGTTCCAGCGGTCCAAGCTCCTCAACCGAGACAGTCTAATGGCATTTTCGTTAATTCTGAATCATTCCAAGGTCTAAAGTACTTCTCCCTTGAACTTCTTTTGCCACTTTTCCAGCATGCATCCAAGGTAGTTTTGGTGAGGTTTTCATGAGCCATAAATGCCCGTGCTCTTACCACATTACCCTTGATGATTACTGTAAATATTCCAATATTTCCGCATGATGTAGGTATTTATGGGGATTGAGCGAGGGCATTTTAGAGAATGTAACTTCACAGGGGTAATGTGTAATTTTGTGGAGTAATCATGGAGATTAGTGTCAAATTGTGGTAGATGAAGAGTCCAAAAGGAAGAGGTTGTTTTCATGGATTTTAGTGATACAAGACAAAAAGGTTAAAACCGAGGATTCTTACTCCCACCAAGAAAAGCTTCCCCAACTAACTAATGTCCCTTTTAATGATCTAATTTATTTATTTTTATTATAAATCTTATATTTACTGGATCATTTTGTAACATTTTAAAATATAATTTTATTTGAATGCACTGGCGTAAATACTTTTTTAATATTTCAGAGAGTAAACTTAGTTTTCATTTGTATATAAAGGACTCAAAATACTTTATATAGTTTCTTGAAGAAAAACTACTCAATAAAATACTTTATTTGGTTTTATGAAGACAAAAATTAACTAAATGTATTCAATTCATTATTTTATTGCCCAATTCATATTACCTAAGAAGATTTATAGGAAGCATAAATACTATGTTTGATGAGTTGTTTTCTTGGTTTTATATGAATAATTGGTCGATTGGTCCTGAATTTTCTAGAAATCAATCGGCCAGTTACCTTGTTATTTTTAGTTTTATATGTATTTTAAGGTGTTTGAATTTTTCTATTGTTTACTTCATTTTTGTTTTAATTGTATTATAATGTTATTTACTAGAAATTATCAATATATAATTAGTTAAAAGTGTTTGAATTTTTCTATTGTTTATTTTATTTTTGTTTTAATTATGTTATATTGTTATTTACTAATATAAAATGAAAATAATTTAAATTATTTAATTCATAACTTTTTTTTATTTGATTATTTGATTATTTTTTAAACTTAATTTAATAATTATTAAATGGAGTTTAATAAATATATATTTTAATGACTCGCCCCTTAGATTTTTGCCTAAAATAAAAATAAAATTATCATGATTTAATTTTCACTAAATCTCTTCCCCAGCTTAACTAAACCATTGGATAGAGCCAGCCAACATCCCAGAACTTATGCCCTGGCAGAGCAGAAGTGTGGGAGACACTACTAAAATAACATGAAAAATTACAAAAACAGGGAGTGAAAAAGAAAAGGCCAAAGTACTAAAAAATGAATCATGCAAAATATTCTAAACAAACCTTGATTCTGCTGCCCCATTCAATTCACTAATATCTGCCCAGTGCCCACTGTATTTCTGTTTACTAGTTACCTCTGTTTCTCACCTCCAAAGCATGACCTCTTGTTATTCTTCTTCTTCTTCTTCTTCTTCTTCTTCTTCATGGCCTCTTCTTTGATAGCTCTATTAGTCTTTGAGAACAATATCAATAAAGGTACTCTCACTTAATCCCTCTTTCTATCCCATTGCATGTAATTGCAGTTTTTGTTGATATTTAGATGTGTTTTAGATTTTTATTTGAAAAGGTTGCTTCTTTTTGGTGTTTACTTCTTGTTAGGAGCTTGCATTTATGATATTAGTGAGTTCTAGACAGAATTCCAAATGGGGTTGGTTTTTACTTGTAAAGTTTTTTTTTTTTTTAAATTGTTGTTTCATGTAGTTTGCAGAGTTTCCAGCCTGCATCTCTGTTATTGTTGATTCTTTTTTTGATAGAGTTACCATTCCCATAAGGGGTTGGTTTTTGGTTCATATTGGTATGTTGTGTGGTTTTGCAGAGTTGGTAAGAAGCTTGCATGTTTACAGATTGAAGGATGGGAAGGAAAAGGAAGTTGAGAGGGAGTTTGTTTTCTCTGTGGATGGTCCATATGTTGAAATGAAAGCAGGCCCAATTCTTAGATTGAGGAGATTTCAGGTTTTGGAGCTCTTTGAAGGGCAAGTGATTGGTTTGTGGCGTTGCATATTTGCATTTCATGTCAATAACCCTCCTCATTTGAGCCACAGTTCTTTTCTACTCTCAGTTTCTAGGTACATTCCTTTTCCCATTCTTTTTATCTTGTTATTTATTAGTCCAATTCTACCTCCTAAACTCTAGATTTTCTATTAGATCCTTATTTGCATCTCTTGACTTGAGCATTTATATGTTACTAATAGAGTTTCCCGAGTGTCTGCTAGGGAGTTCATGTCTTGTCATTTATGCAAGTGTGGTGAATCATTAATCTTGGAATGCAAGAACTTTCTGTACAATTTAGAAGGACTGAAAGTTGCTAACTTGATTGGGTTAATATTACTGTTGCAGAAGTGCTTTCATCATAATTGTTGTTGAAAAAGGTAGGATTTGGGTTTTCCCAGATAGCATCATAGATATGTTGGGTTCAGTGGCTAAATGAAGCAGCATAATAAAATTATAGGCTCAACCTCAAACAGTTGCTGCCGTTTCTTGTTGAATTATCCAACGAACTTTATTTTGCTTTTAGCTCACATGAAACTACACTCACCCACCTGCCTTAGAAGCCTCTTTCCAGTTTGGCAAGGGAAGTAAGCATAGGAATGACTCACCACTCGATGTAACCCCTAGAACTAATCATCTTGCAGTAAGATTGTATATTCTGCAGGTTTCTTTTTTTTCTTTAAAAATGCAGCATGCGGCAGTTGATGCGAAGGTACTTGCCTTGTAGCAGTAATTAAGGGTGCTCAAATTTCAAAAACTTTTCCGAGTAAAGATGTTTTTATGCCAGACTATTATTCTTATTGATGAGTCATACTTGCCATCTATTCATGTATTTTCAAGCTTATGCTTCTTTTATCGAGAATCAAGCTTGAATAGAATTCTCATGATGTCTATATAGATTCATACTCCCTGCTTAGTGATGGAACATTAATGGTTCTTTGATTACTCATGCATATCTAGACTCTAGATGCCCCATGGAAGTAGAATAAATTGTGTCTCAGTTTGGTTTCAGATGAAAGTTTCGCGCTTTAGATGTATCTAAAATCTAAATAAATCTATTATCAAAAAAATCTAAATGAATCTCTATACATCTCCAAATTCCTAAGATTGGGGATACTTTGGAGAGCTAGATAGATGATCCCATTCCTCGTCTTTGATGTTTTAAGGTAATATGTGCAGACTCTATTACCAACATGCGGTAATTACTCTTTCAATATAATCTGACATGTTCCTAACTCCTCCTTTTTCTGTTGCTTTATAATTTTTAATGTTCAGAAACCCCAAGCTGAAGTCAATTCCAACACTGGCCAAAGATATCCATTTCATTTTGAAGTTGAGCTGCAAAACTGACAATGAAGAGCCATCAAGGTTTTCATCCAAAGAAATATGTGAAGTGGACAGAGATAATTGCCATCAGTCAAAGAAAAGTCTGCCTGTATTAGACCAGGATCTTAACTGCCTTCCTAATTCAGTTTCTCCATCTGAATTATCAAAAAGCGAACAAATTGAACTGTGCGCAGCAGGTTTTATTTGAGCTTCCTCTTTATGGAATTAGAAAAAAGAGAAGATATTCTTGAATCCTTTTGTATATTAACATTCTAAGACTGATTACTTCTTCAAGCAACTGCCTTTCCTGATTCCTGACCTGAGTTGCAACAAAGAAAAATACTATTTTTAATTTGAGAACAAAGTCATTTTGCTGAAACATTGATGCTTCAGTCCAACAAATTGCACAGAACTTGCTAGTAATTGGCTATATAAGAATATTTATATTTCTTCTTGACTTCTAAGGATTTCTGTAATTCATCACCATGGCTTACTAACCAGAAAACTGCAGGTGTTATGGAAAAGAAGAAAAAAAGAGCAGCTAGTGAAGACATTGCTAGAATTGCTTTAGAAGATGTCGTTAAATGCTTTGGTCTACCAATTGTGGAAGCTTCAAGAAATTTAAAAGTTGGTCTCACAGTGCTGAAGAGAAAGTGCAGGGAATTAGGCATCCCTCGCTGGCCGCATAGGAAGATCAAATCCCTTGACAGTCTCATTTGTAGTCTCCAGGTTACCTCTCTATTCCTTGTTTCAGAATATTTTATTCCACTTCACCACATGTAAATAACATCATTTAGGATTGTCAGAATATTATATAGCATAGAAAATCACAGTGACTGAATGAACTACATCACATCTGCAACCGATAGATGTTGGTGAAAGATTATGTATCTTTGTAAGTAATGTGAGATTGCGATCAGTTTCATGCTTACTTCTCTATATACATGGTTTTTGATAAAGAATTTTGTGTAGGAAGAGGCAGAAAGGCATAAACAAGATAACGAGGATACAACTATGGCAGTGGCCAAGAGGCGAAGGATGCTGGAGAGGGAAAAGGAAACTATAGAGAAGAAGCCATTCATGGAAATACAAAGTGAGACCAAAAGATTCAGGCAAGATGTTTTCAAAAGAAGGCACAGAGCCAGAGCTCTTGGAAACCAGGGTCTATAAATCTTCCCCAGTCCTGAGAAAAAAAATTAAATTACAGAAAGAACTCTCAAAGCCCAATATGTACAGTTGTGCTTTCTAATGCTAATGATTTACCTTCAACAGCTTTGTGATTTTGTGTTGTACTGCCAGTACATTTAGGGCATCTTTTCGGGTTATTGGAGCCAAATGGTTTTCTGGGTCATCAGCGCGCCTCATGCACTTCATGTTGGCATAACAGGAACTGGATTGGAAAGTGGTCAAAATATCCTCAAAAAGAAGGTTTTCCTTCTGTTTTCTTTTTGGAATTTCTTCTGCCTCTTCATGTTATTAAAAAAAACCCCATCACTTTAAACGGTTTCATGCCTGAATTCTCCGCATCTGTCTGGTGTTTTTGTCGACCCTTTTAGGAGTCTACTACTTGCACTGCACATGGCAGGGCAGCCACCAATATACAAGGTCAACTTCGTGTTCCATTGTATGGTTAAGGTTTTTATAGGCATTGAATTTCTTTGCAGGCACATATCCTCTGGGTTTTCTTCACCCTTTGAACTTCATGCATCATGTTTTTCTCTTCCACCATTAGAATGTCCTCGTGGAATTATACAGTTTTCATGCCTTGGTGAAACCAAATCTTGAACATTTTCACTGCAATGACTTCTTATTATGTACTTCTGCTCATAAATAGAAAAGAAACTGAGAATAATATCAAACGACAGACTAAACAGATTTCATCAGAACACTCTAATTTCCATCCTTATTTGTAAGGTCTTGGAGATGTTCATTTAAGGAATGGAAGTACCATTGAAAAGGAAATACTTGGGGGGTTGACTATATCTTAAACTTGCTATATTTGTGAAGATTGAGTTAATATTACAATGTTGTTTTTTTTTCTTTAAAAAGAAATATCATGTAAACATTACTAGGTCCAAAGTTACATTTTCGTTCACTATGCACATTGATTCAGGAGCATTGCACTGTTCATATGAAAACTGTACTTTTTTTGGTCTTCCTATTTTATTTCTTTGTAATATCATAATTTCAAGTTATGTTAGCATAATTTTATATGTCAAGAGTTTTTATTTATTGTTATCTTTGCATGCTTCAAATATATGAAGTGTCGAGGAATATTTCATCATTAAATTAAATATAAAATCTTAGGTTGAGTTAAAAAAGAAATTAAAAAATCAGAGATAAAAAGAAAAAAAATGACCCCAAAGTTGAAAAGGCGTCAATAATTTAAATTTAGTCTTTTAAGTTTGATTTTATATATTGTTTGGTCCCTAATATTTTAGGATTTTATACTTTGGTTTTAAACTTTATTTTTTCTATATTTTAGTCATTGAGTTTGAAAAAAAAAGTCATCGAAAAATATAAAGAGAAAGAAAATAATTAGATGTTCATATTTTGACCACCAAAAAAATAAACAACGAGTTTGTCTTTACAATGAAAGTTCAATAGATATCGTGTTTCCTTTAATTACTATAGAAAAAACAAATAAAGATTCACAAAAATTTTTTTATTTATTTATGTTTTTTATTTTTAGAGTAATTAGATAGTGTTTGAGTTATAAATGAGTTTATTGTGGTTTTTAAAATGTTTTTAGGTGAAAAATATGTTTTTAAACAAAAAAAATTTTGGGCACTATCTTCTCGCAATCTAGTCTCAACTCTCAGGAAGATTGATTTTAAATTCAAAATATCTTTTAGTATGTCTAATTGAATGGATTCCTTTCTGTGGTGAAATGTTTGGTTTATTGATTAATTTGTGTCATTTGATGATAAATATCGGAAGTGATATCATTCTATTAAATTGAGTACATATTGTTTTATGGTGATGTGGATTGGTTGATGATGTGTGAATTACAAGGGATTATTGGCGATGATGAGATTATAAATTGTTGGTGTTGATTGGGTTGTCATGTGATTATTACAAGTATAATCATGCAAATGTATATTTTATTTTGTGATAATTCGATTTGATGGATGATGTGTGGATCATTGAGAAAAATTATTAATGTTGGACTGTGAAATTGTTTTATGATTTGGATGTGTGCCGATAAGATTAGATTTATCTGACTTGATTGAATCCTTGATTTAATTCTTGGATTGATTGAGATTTGGGTGAGTTAGTGGGTAAGAAGTTTTGGTGATTTAAATTGAAGATAAAATCTTGATTGTTGGTAAAACAATAAAGATATGAATATATGTTTTGAGATGATGAATCATGAGAACTAGGTTGATTTTGAAAATAATTTTGATATGATATTTACTAGTTATAGAATTCAGAGTATTATCTCCAATTCAATATTCATTGACACTAAAAATAAAAATATTGAGGTATTATAAGTTAGGTGAACTCTGTCGAAGCTCTTTTCATGAACTTTTCTTTGGATTTTGAGTTGGATTTCATGAATCTAACATAGATCCACTGATATATTTATAGATATAACTTGAGTTGTGATCTAGGGTGACCAACTTAGAGTTTTCAATTCATCAAATAACTAGGAGTGACAAAAACCAAGGAGACCTTTATAATGGATAATTATTGAGCTTTTGACCGAGATTTAACTATTTATAATAAATTCATATGCACCTAATAGATGGACCACTGATAGTTTAAATATAATAATTTATGACAAGATGAGTAATGCAACTTATCTTAGATAGGATATTTTAGAAGTGATAATATCTTTTATTTATTATATTCAGTCTCATATTATAAACATCTGAATACCAGTTAGAATTTCTAATGACTATAATACTATATATTAACTTTTTTTTTTTTTACAAGTTTATATCTTTTTCTAAAAGAACATCAAAATACTAGGTTTTTTCTTGGGTGGTCGCGATGTCAAGTGATCGAGAGTTATCAAAGAATATATCATCCATCCTCGAGGTTAAGTTGCCCGTTGAATGGTCTCAACACAAATAATCTCTTCGAACTCCAAGGTCTGACTAGATTTTCTTTTTAAGATAATCAAGCCTAAAGCTAGAAAAGAAAAGGATTGCAAAAGGAGGTAATAGATATCAAAAGATTTTTATCAGTTTCTATGCCTATGAACAATCCCCCCCTCCTCTATTTATATAATGGATTTGGGCTGCAAGAGTTAAATCAAATTAGAAGAATTAATACTAATATTTAAAATAAATATTGATTTTTTCTAATTGAAGAATAAAATTAGATTTGATTATTTATATTTATATCACTAATTAAGGGGTTGTTGGTTAGTCACATATTTTCTAGATCAATTACTATATTTATTTTTCATTTCTTCCTTCTAATAAGGAAAAACTATAATTAATAACTAAATAATGAGCAGAGAAAGGTTTCCTTGTAAAATCAAATGGAATGTGAGCCTTTAAATATTGTAAACAACCATAGTACAATGTATCTATCCTAAACATTTACTGTGGTCTCAGATTTGAGTTTTATAGTTGCTAGTATGATGACAATTGGAGGCTTACATGGTCGTTAACTTCATGACCCGTGGGATTAGTCGAGGTACGCGCAAGCTAGCCCGGACACCCACGTTAATCCAAAAAAAAAAAACATATAAAAAGAAACAAGAATTAAAGGCAAATGGGTAATTAAAGTAAGAAAATAAATGAAAGTTGTAAATAAAAGTGAAATTGAATAAATTACACAAACAACTTTGCATATGTGTAACTAATCATATTTCCTAGTAGCTTGATGCACCTATTTATATTGATATTTTGTTTGAGTTTTATATAAACATGTAACTCTATTTTTATATAGATTTATTGGAGTTTTTATATTACATCCTAATAGAATCTAAACTTTTCCTTGTTAATAATAACATGAATCATAACTAAATTGCAACTCTCATTATTTTAATATGTCAAGAACTTCTATTGTGAGTAAGATTGAATCTTGTGGTAGATTTTGAAAACTGAAACTCTTACAATTAATTATTTTTTTCTAGTTGATCATGATTCCTAGTCTTTTGATCTATTTAGACTTTTTAAGTCTGGTTAACTTTGTTATTTATGATCGATTCTAAATTTTTTTTTCTTATTTGATTATGAACAATTATTATTTTTATATGATATATAAATGTTTATTTTTAGTATAAACAATATCTCGTATATTCTTTAATTTATAAAATAAATAAAAAAATATTTCTCCATCATATTAGTATTGAAATTGACCAAAAGAATTGACCATTAATGACGTTGCTAAATAAGCATTATTTAATCAAAATATCAATAATAGTTTTAAACGTATAATAGGTTAGCCAATAATTTTTTTTAAAATGAAACGTGTTCTAAATTTTAGGTTGCAAAATTAGGTTGCAACTTCAACTAATTTTTCAATCAATATCCATTCTTCATCTTTTCCATAAAACATCTAATTTCTTAAGAACATATCCCTTAAGAAATTTCCTCTTAAAAAAGATTAAAGAAATTTTCTTTTCAAAAAGATTATGTGAATCTATATATAAAGTACATCCATCACAACTTTACCTGTTATTTCTATTCTAAACTAAATCAGCTCGTTGAATAATAAAAATACCTTGAAATTTTTAACCATAAAGTTTGTACTATTTTGCTTATTATTACACTGTTGTTTCAAATTAGCAATAATTGATTGATCAATAATCTTGTAAGGATGATGCTATTTATCTGACTCGCTCAAAAACTTGAGTTGACTTGGTAACCTGACTGACCTTGACAAAACCTTGTCATAAACCTATTGATTATTTTTTTTTGTCAAAACAATGTCATTTTGATTATTTTTTTGAGATCGACCTGAATCAACTTCCCAACCTGTAACTCGAGTCTTGCCTCTTGTTAACCCACGAGTCATGTTTTATACTATGAACAAGACATAATAAAATGTAAAATTTTTTGTTTTATCTTTAATATATATTACCATCAAACTTGCAATGTTTAAAACAATAACTAAAAATTATTATTTTTATTTTAGTTTATAATAAACATTGACTTTTTTAAACCAATTTAAAATGTTAATTTCTCCACTTGTCAAAATCATGCAAAAATCTTTTTTTGTAATCATTGTAAAAACGATAATTGCTATAAAAAATATAATTAAATTATGATTTGATCATTCATTAAATCATATTTTCAAATATATTTAATAATAAAATAAATAATTAAACCAATCATATGATGCAACTAAAAGTAATTATATTAGGAATAGAATAACAAGAAGACAAAAAAAAATCACAAAAAAGTTCAAACAAGAACCCTAACCGTTTTATTATTGTTTAAATAATTATTTTTCCAAAATCTCTCCCTCTCAACAAAGGACTGTATATGTTAAAATAGGTTTAAAACCAACCATAACTAGAAAGGAAATTCAAATCCTAGATAGAAAAAATAAAAAGCTAAAATTAAAAAAATAAAAAAATAAAAAAATAAAACAAAATCTTCTATATGTAATTTGAACACCTTTCTGATTTTGGCGACTTATAGCCACCCAATCTGCAGAACCTTCAAGGAAAAAATTGTTCATGATCTAATATGCAGATTAAAAGTTTTGGTAATTTTGGTTGGATATATTATTTGGTGTGACCAAACATCTTTATAGGCTTGTACTTATTTATTTGATTTATAAAAATATTTGTTAGGCTATCCACGTGGTTTAATTACATCATATTTATATTTGATATTTTAGAACCTCTTATATGAATAAAATATTTGTATCAATCCAAAATTAAAATCTAAAATAGATGAAATGCAAGATAATAAATTTATCATAAATTCACATTTTTTATTATCATTTAATTCCTAAGTCTTTATAATTAAATTTTATTTTTTAAAAACATAATGTATTTTCATTTTTCTATATTATGTATATTTTAATTATTGTATTAATTTTTCAATAATAGTATTCATTATTCTTCTTAATATTAAAAAAAACACTCATCCGGTAATTTTTTTTTCATGTTATACTTTTTAATATAAATAACTCTTTAATTATTTAATTTTATTCATTTCATAAAAAAATAATTTACTCTAATTTATTTATTTTTCAATTGTTATAGATTATTAAATAATTTAAATAATTTCCTCTCCTTTTCTCTTGCTTATATTTCTCATTTTTTTAATGAATTTTGCTTTTATATTTTATATATTTTTAAATTTAATGGTAGAAACTAAGTTAATTAAAACCAATGATCCAACCTGAGGTTAAATGTTAAAATTATAAAATGTTTAAAAATACAATTTTAGAAAAAAAAACTTGGTTTCAGTTTTTTTTTTTTAATTTTAAAGGAACAAAAATAATTATCTAAGACAAAGATAAAGACTTTTACACACACACACACACACACACACCCACCTCGTCTCCATGATTTGTATTTTTTATATCTCCGAGACAGCAAACAATACTCGTGACAAAAATAACAAAATGTTTGGCCAAACAAGACAAACAGCCAGCAAAGTGACGGCATGGTAATTGCCTAGTCTCCATTCACCAATAAAAGAAACAAAAAAACATTCTTAATTTCTCTCCCTTTTCTTTCTTGGCTCTTTCTTGGTTTCTGCCTCAAAATTTCAAATCTACATAAACCATGAAGAGTGCTGCTACCATCTTGCTAAGGTGGTCTGAAGATTACTTAGCTTTGATGAGTTACTGAAAGGGCAACATGGGTAACTGCCTAAGATCTTTCTTTTATGATCCTAGTCCTAGCTCCATAGCCAACAACAATCCTTCCACCCCAGGTATCCTTCTTGCTTTACCTTGTTTGTGGATATCTTAAGAGTTCATATGTTATATGTTGCTTCTTGTCTTTCCTTTTTAACTGATCGTCTAATGATCTTTTCCCATTTAATTTTCGGATGCAATATACAGGGACATCCAATAGTACTTACAGCAGCACCACCATAGATGTCTCAGCCACTAGTAGTAGTATTGTTTGCAGGAGTCAATTCTCTGAGGCAGCGAGTCATGATGAAGGAAATGAAGTGATAAGTAATGCAAATGGGCAAATATTGGAATCATCAAATTTGGAGGAGTTCACTTTTGCGGATTTGAAGAGGGCAACAAAGAATTTTAAATCAGATACTTTGTTGGGCGAGGGAGGTTTTGGTAAAGTCTATAAAGGTTGGATTGATCAGAAGACTTATGCGCCCTCTAAGTCCGGCAGTGGCATGGTGGTTGCTATAAAGAAATTGAACTCAGGAAGTATGCAAGGACTTGAAGAGTGGCAGGTATTTTCAATTCTAAATTTCAACTGTCTTAATATTCAAGAAAGTTATATTTGGGCATTTTAATAGCCATTCCGTTATCAAGTTTCTTGTTTTTGTTGAGTTTGTGACCAATCCATGAATGGATGGGGAGAAGGATAATGGGAAAGCAACTATGGTTTTTAAATATTTTTCTATAACGGGTCCCACCTAGCATGACTTTGTGTATGCTATCGAATAGAATTTCAATGGTATGATAGTTGGTAGAAGATGCCCTTGTCATAAGGTAGCAATTGCGGTCCAATCATTACAATTACGAGCTGTCTTTAGATCAAAATACCAGGAAATACACCTCCTTGCATTGAGGGTGTGGTTTGGGGCACAAGCCTCTAGTTCTTAGCCACAGACCAATGCTTCATTGGCCACATTTTGGCATGGTGTTTATTGAAATGTAGCCCCTATTGTTGATGCTAAACATCTGTTCCATTTTTCATTGGGTATGCAGTCAGAGGTGAACTTTCTAGGAAGGCTATCGCATCCCAACTTGGTTAAGTTATTGGGCTTTTGTTGGGAGGATAAAGAGCTACTCCTTGTGTATGAATTTATGCCGAAGGGAAGCTTGGAGAACCATCTGTTTAGAAGTAAGAGTTGCTGAAAAATAGAAAGACGAACATGAAGAAGAAAAAAGTGTAAGGAATTAGCTAATTTCTAGATGAATTGGTATGGTTGTTTGTGCAGGGAATATTGAACCCCTCTCTTGGGATATACGGCTAAAGATAGCCATTGGAGCAGCTCGAGGTCTAGCTTTTCTACATGCCTCAGAGAAGCAAGTCATTTATAGAGATTTCAAGGCCTCTAATATCCTACTTGATGGGGTTAGTTTATTTATTATGGTTTATGTATTTTATATTTGAGGCTTAATTTTCTTATGATACTCCCTATAATTTGTTGCTGAAAGAACAAATAAATTGAAAACCAGTAAGAAATATGGTGGTGGATGTGAATTGCCCTTTGTGATTCTAAGTTTCCTTAGATTAATGTTTACACTAACATATGTGCACATTGCTAAAATGTGATTGACAATGCAATATCAGATTAGTTATTTTGCAGCGGAAAGTAATGTCATTTTGTGAACTTAAGCTTCTGTACTTTTCCTTTCCTTTCCCCTCATTAATGATTTTCTGCAGCTAGTAAATGGAGCCTTATGCTAAATTTAATTGATTATAAAAATTTGAAGATGATGCAAAATAGTTCAGAGTGCGTGACGCCGATGTTATACCAAGAACACTTTGTTAAGATGCGTTTGATTACACAGGGAGAGCTGGAGATCCAAATCTATCCCTCTAGTCGGTTGCTTGAATTTTGATGTGTTAATAAGATCATTAGCAAAACTCTGGCTGGTTTCTATAAGAAAGACAACTAGACTCTCTTAATATGTCTAGAAGTTATGGTGGAGCTATCAATTGTCAATGGAGAAATGATATTGTAGCATATGTTGCAAGAAGGCATTAATAGGTTCTGGGAGGGTCATCTCATTGAAAACTTAAAAATAGACATGCATGCAAGGTAGAGTAACATCATAGGAGAGCTGATGGAGCTTTGGGGCCAAGGCCCTGCCTACGTCCCCTGCTTCTTGAAACACTAAACAGATAAACGGCTTGTTTTTTAGGATGTAGGAATTATGAACCATCATTTATCATTACTAATATTCAACCCTTTTCATCTCAACTTCCTTGTGCAGAAATACAATGCCAAAATATCAGATTTTGGCCTGGCGAAGTTGGGGCCTTCTGGTGGAGAGTCACATGTGACAACCAGGGTCATGGGAACCTATGGTTATGCTGCTCCTGAGTACATTGCAACAGGTACGTGTGCCTTCAAGGACATCTGAAATGCTACTGAAACAGGCTGTTAAAGCAATAGTTTAGACGATAAACATGTATACGTAACTCTTGGCGTATAAATAAATCATCTAATGTGAAACTTCATGATGAACAGGTCATTTGTATGTAAAAAGTGATGTGTATGGTTTTGGTGTCGTGCTACTTGAAATGCTGTCAGGCCAAAGGGCGCTCGATAGGAAGCGACCAACTGGTCAGCAAAATCTGGTTGAATGGTTGAAGCCATTGCTCTCACACAAAAAGAAGCTCAAAACCACCATTATGGATTCAAGGATTGAGGGCCAATATTCGGCCAAGGCGATGGTACAAGCAGCACAACTAACTTTAAAGTGCCTGAAAGCAGATCCTAAAAACCGCCCCTCCATGAAAGAAGTTGTAGAGGTGTTGGAACAGATAGAGGCAATGAAGGAAAAACCAAAGGCGACCAAAAGCACTTTCGCTTCCTCACATTCTAAACCCCATCGCCGTGGCCAACAACCAACTCAGCATCGTCCCCTCTTCATTCCAGGTCGCAGGGGGCCTAAATACGAGCACGAAGTGAACATTCGTAAAATAACAAAAAAGGTAAAGTAAGCAGAATTGGACCCAACAAATTCTATGTGCACACAAAATCAATTACTCCAACTTTTGATTAAAAGTCATGATTTTTTAAGTGATTCCTTTTAGAGTAGAACAGATTCTGTTGTTGTAGTTGCCATTTGTATTCAGTGAGATGATGATGTTGCAACTTGAAAAACAAGAAGTGTGATTCTTTAATCTAATGAAAATAGAGTGGGAAAAAAAATCCTGGTGTTTTTATGCGGCTTTTCTTGGGGAAAATATGACCCATCTCACTCATAATTTCAGTGGGAAGTGCTTTCTATAAGATTCCTGGGCATCATTCTATACATATTTATAAAACCTGGCTTTACCCAACAGGTTGATCCAAGATCCATGTAACCCGGAACCTTGATCAGGTTTCAAATCACAAAAATGCAGGTTTGCAATTGGCATGATTAAACCTGAGTGATCTTGCGGGGTAAATATACCTTATTACACTTCACATTTATTTTTTATAGCCTATTTTATATGGATTATTTTTTAGTTTTTTGATATAGAGTAATTATATATAGCGTACATCTACATGGATTGTTTTTAAAATTTTTAATGTGGGATAAGTATACTACAATTCATTTTTTTTTTAATAACTTGCATTGACCTAAATTGTTTATTAACTATACTATACTACATATATTTATTTTTTTGTTATAGCTTACATCCATATGTATTATTTTAAAATCTTTTCATATAGGATATTAAAACCTTAAACATATAATGTTTTTGAGTTAATCCAGGTCAATCTGTGTGATTCAGAACTCAATCTCTTGACCGGATAAACCCGGAAAGATTTCAATGAGTATGATTCTCTAACAAACATCTAGTAGATCAATAATTAAGTTCATTTTATTATGATTTCTGAGTCTGTCCAGATTACAGAAGTGGTAACAAGTGTGATTAAGCATGATGGAAGGTTATGGTGGTCCCTTTTTAAGTCCATTGACATTTAGTGCTGAGATTATTATTAATTAAAATTAAAAGAACAGACGAGATCAGTGTTTGTAATGGATAAAATCGGATTAACACAAAAATATCAAGATTAAAAAAATGACAAAAAAAAGAAGAGAGAAAGTAACATAGAAGGGAAAATAATAATAATAAGAAGGGAAAATTATTCTCACTCTCCAGTATTTTTTTTTTCTTACTTTGTATTAATTCTTAGACATTACAGTTTATATCATATTTTTTATAAGTTGTATAATACTTTATATCAACTTACAAAAATCAATAAAAAAAATTTAAATTATTTACAAGATTGTCATTATATTTTAATTAATTACTAAAAAGCTTTTATTTTGTTACAAATAACACACTTACCTTCCCCCCCCCCCCCTCTCTTTTTTTTTAGCCAAACATAAAACCCTAGTCGCTAGTCTCTGCCATACTTAATCTGGCCACCCAAACCCAACAAAAAATTAAATCATCATCATTATCAATTTACAAATTTATCTATCTATTCATCTTAAAAACCTGACAATTTTTTTTGTCTCCAATTTTGTTCCCATCTTCCCTTAAGAAGTGATTTTTTTTCCTGTTGTCATTTCAAGGAAATCGAATTTAGATCATATAATGACTTTCTTTCATGAAAATTTATGATCTTTGGACTTTAAATTCAAAAGCTTGAGACTTCAAAGCAAAGATTGAAATATTTTCCAAGAGAGTTTCTTGGAAAAAAAATGTAAAAATGAGTGGCGAATAAAGGAGATGATTTACATTTACTAGGGTGAACAAAAATATATTAAATGCATTGCCCGAGCGTTACTGTAGATATTAGTGTGTTTGGTATTGTGGTAGCTGTTGTGGTTGTGATTTGAAAAAAGTTGTTTTATAAAAAGTATTTTTGATTAAGGTTCCTTTGGTATTTATGTATGTTTGGTTAAAACTGTGGTTGGAATCGAGATTGAACAAAAAGTAGTTTAATGTATTTGGTTAATAATGCTTTTGAAATTGAGCTTATAAAATAATTTTAAAAAATATATATTAATATTGATGGTTTTTAATTTAAATATTGTAAATTTAACTATTGTTATTACATCATAAAATAAATAATACTTTATATAGAATATTTTTCATTGTTCCATTAAACTATCTACAATTCCATCACGTATGAAATACATCCGACAAATACTATAGTTTTTTTGGTTTCTTAAGCGCGCAACAATATCAGGTAAAATATAATCAGGAACTAAATTGGAATTGCGATCAAATTTTGCAAACGCTACATCATCAAACGATCTGTCTAATTTATGTAGTGTAATTGAATAATGGTAAACACTATTTTTTCGAATAAAACACAATTAAAAAATAAAAAATAATTTTTATTTTTTATTTTTTATTTTACTGGGTTAGACCCGGTTCAATGCATTTTGAGCTTTGAACTGGACCCGATCCGGCCGGAACCAGTCCGACCGGAACAGTGTAGCATTCTACACTGTTTCACTCAATAGTGTAGCGTGAACACTGTTCATGCTAATTAATTTATCAACAGTGTGGAATAAGTAACATTTTCTTGCTTTTTTTTTTCCCTGTGTTTGGAATGTAAAAAAACTGTGGGACTTATAAACAGTAAATTATGGTTTTTATTTTATCAAACAGGTTGCATCTGTGTTATAGATAAAATACAGACGCAATCTTTTAAAGAAATACTCTCAAAGCAAATATGTTTGATGGTGATATAAACCGATGGTGTACATAAAAGCAATGGAAGGTGTGATGGAAGCAAAGTTGCATGAAGCTAAAAAAGTTGTTTACGTGAAGCAAAATTGAGTGAATCTGAGTAGAATCTGGTGTGCGAAAGAGATTCATATCTTATATATATATATATATATTTTTTTTTTTAAATGTTATATATTTTTTTCAAAAAAAATAAATAAATATTGAGAGTATGATATAATGAATCAATAAATACCTAATTGACAAAAAAACTTATCTCCTATGTAATTTATTAAAAATACTGACAAAAAAAGTTTATATTTTGCATGAAATGAACATTTTGATTTTAGCAATTTTAAAATTAATAGTGATACAATAATAAAATAACTCAATGACATCTTTATGTTCTGAAGAGATCATAACATAACAACATTTCAAGCAAGAAACAATATTAAACGTGAAGAAACTATTTGAGCTATGAAGAAAAAAAAAAGCATATGCATGCTCGTTCTCCCAACATCACATGACAACTTATATGCACACGTACTCAAAAATTTAAGTTATTAGATGAGATTTAAAGATATATTTTATATTATTCTCTAACACATTATTTTAAATGGAAGACTCATATTATATTGTGTTTATTTTTTTATCAAATAAATAAGAATAGTGAGATTCAAACTCGTGAGCGCTAGGTCATCAAAGCTCTGATATCATGTCAAAGAACTATCTCAACCTAAATTATTAAGTAAAATTATAAGATATAATTTATATTATTTTTTAATATTCACAAACATCACAACACATTATATACTGAACTAAATATGAGTATCCTCGATTGTTTTTCATCAAGAAATTTTACCCTACATCTTATATACTTATTAGAAAAACTTTATGTTATGTGATCATCAAAATCACAAGAACTACATAAAATGTGACCTATTTGATTATGAAATGAATTTTTTTTGATAAAATAAATATTTTATGAGCTTGTATTTTCCTAGTAAATGTCAAATTACTTCAAAGTGAATATGTGCTTTCATGGAATTTGAAAATGAATATTATATATTGTTATGAGATTTTTATTTGGGTTAAAAAACTATTTTTGTTGAGAAACAAATTGTGTATGAATATAGAGAAATTTTATTTAACTGATTTGTGGGTGTTTATATTATATATATATATATATATATATATATATATAAGAGTAGATTTATCTTTTTATATAAATTTTAAAATTATATTGATCTAAAATGTAATTTATAATTTTTTGAAAGAATGAAGAAAAAATAAAAAAATGTTAGAGTATAATAACAATTAAAAACCTTCGATCTATAAATTTACATTGGCCACCAACACGGCTACTCTCTAGCCTTTACATTAAAAACCAATAAGAAATTTCCCGCTTCCACACAACCACCACAGAGAGAAAGAAATTCCCGAATCGACGAGAGGTGGTCTTAACAAAAATTTCACTATAATAATTCGAATGGTTCTCTCTTCTCTGTTGCTAACTACCAGGTGTCCTGTTTTTGTCACTGTCCGTTTCTCCTTGTCGGTGCACACAAATAAACTAAAATAACATTAATTATTTTTTACTCTCTGTTTTTAAGGTTTTTAATATTAGTTTGATTGGATTCGCAGGCTCCAAGTTCTGTTCGTGGAGATTCATGATTGATTTTATCTGGTTGCAATATTGATCTGCACAGATCATAGGTAAGAACCTATATATATATATATATATATATTTTATATTCGTGATTTAAAGTTGTCTAATGTGGTGCTTTAATCTTTGCGTGACTGTTGTTTAGGTAGTTTTGTTGGTCTTAATTGAGTTCATTCGAAGTGGGTTTACTCTAATAATGTTAAAGATTGAGATTTTGATTCAAAGTTTCTATCTTTGCTTGTCTGATTGCATTCAATTTGTCTCTTTTTTTTTCTAATTAGTTAGTTAGGGACTAGGGCTCAGTCGAGTTTGGATTTTCTTAATGTAAGGAAGAATATAGAGGTTAGATTGAAGTAAGTAATCTTGTTGTTTTTGATGCGTTATGGATGTTACTTGTTTCGATGGTGTTAGAACTTTGAGGTTGGCATGGTGGTCTTAAATGAGATAAGCTGATGTGGGATTTGAATAGTAATGTTAAAGATTGAGACTTTGATCTATGATGTGGGATTTGAATAGTAATTTTAAAGATTGAGACTTTGATCTAAAGTTTGCAACTTTACGGGTGTTGTTGTACATATAAAATTGCGTTTATTGTCATTTAATTAAGAATCTAACTTGTTTTGGGAGAAGGATTAGTTGGCTTTGATTTTATTTCTGTTAAATGAAGTGTCAAGATGAGTATTTTTGTTTTAGATTATTCAAGCAAGGATGTATGGCTAGCTTGAACTAGGAAATATTGTTGTTGATATATTTTGGGGAATTGGATTTTTACTTTCAAGCGGTGTAGTTATATCCTCAGGGATAAGGATTGTGTTACTTTGGATGTTCTCATTATTAAAATGCTGAAGTTCATTGGTTTCTTTTATTTTTGTGGTGAATTATCTTATTTTTAGTACAAGTGCATGGGATTCTATGGTTACAATTGATTGCTGGATCTGACTTAGTGTTCACCGTTTCTTTCTCTTGACTAATTAGCCTTTAAGAGTTACTAATGATGCCATATTTAGCATTGGCCTCAACCTAGCTTTCTTTGTTGTTGCATGAATTGTTTGTATTGCTTTTCTACTTGTATATCAAAATTGCCTGAAGGACCAATCCACTTGCTACTAACACAGTAGCTAATCTTGTGACTTCTGAATCATAGTAGTCTCTGCATTAATATTGTGGATTTGAAGCACTGACTTAGCATAGAGAATAATCATATGGGTGTGATTTATCCTGTCATAGCTCATCAAAGATGTTCATTTCATGTATGTGTTGGAACTTGGAATCCATGTTTTTGAGCTGTGCAGAATGAATGAAACATACATTTCTGCTTTCTAAATCTTATTGCTATTTATGTATTTTTACTTGAGCAACTTCTCTTTATATATTGCACTAATTCTCTACTGATTCTGGAGGGGTCAACTCCACCAAAGTCAACTAATTTTCTTTCTCTCTTGAATAGGTCAGTTGACACTTGCAATTCTCGTTTTAGATACAATGGACAAACACCGTGGTAGTAGATTAAGTGAGCTGTTTGGTAGTTTGGGTAGTTTCTTCAGAAAATGCATGTTTTGCATTCTATCTATGGGTCCCATCCCCAACCATTTTGCTTTCATAATGGATGGAAATAGAAGATATGCTAAGAAGGAAAAATTGGAAGAAGGTGCTGGTCACAGAGCAGGATTTTCAGTTCTTATGTCCATGCTTAAGTACTGCTATGAGTTGGGAGTAACTTATGTCACTATTTATGCCTTCAGCATTGAGAATTTCAAAAGGAAGCCTGATGAGGTTCAGAACCTGATGGATCTGATTCTGGAGAAGATTGAAGGGTTGCTCAAGGAAGAAAGCCTTGTGAACAAATATGGTATCAGGGTGTATTTTATTGGTAATTTGAAACTTTTGAGCAAGCCTGTCAGGGTGGCAGCAGAAAAGGTTATGAAGGCTACTGCTAACAACACCAAGTGTGTGCTTTTGATCTGCATAGCCTATACTTCATGTGATGAGATTGTGCAAGCTGTCCATGAATCCTGTAAAAATAAGTGGGAGGAAATTCAACCTTGTAACTCACATAAAAGTTTCAGTGGTAGGGTTGAAGAAGTAGATGGCAAAAGCATAGATGATGGCATTGGCCACAGTGTTCAAGAATTGTTTGGAGTTCAAACAAATGAATTACGAGCAACAAGGGCAAGCACATTCTGTAATGACGTGGCCAATGGAGTAGAAAGGACTGATAAAAAAAGTGGTGTGGTTGGGCATGCTGTCCATGGATCCTGTGATAAATGGGGTGAAGTTCAATCATTGGAGGCAAGTAGAACCGGAGATGGTGTGATTCCAAATGTAAAGAGTGAGAAATTGCTGGTGGATCTTTCGATATTAAAGGTGGTTGACATTGAGAGCCACATGTATATGTCAGTAGCTCCCAATCCTGACATTGTGATCCGAAGTTCTGGGGAGACCCGCCTCAGTAACTTCCTACTTTGGCAAACTAGTAACTGCCTGTTGTATTCTCCAAATGCACTATGGCCAGATATGAGGTTGTGGCACTTGGTGTGGGCAGTCTTAGACTTCCAGCGCAATCATTCTTATTTTGAGAAGAAAAAGAAGCAGTTTTAACCACATTTTGACACTACAGAAGATTCTCTCCTCTCTTTCATATTACAGTAGTTGTGCATCTGCGATTGAATTCTATTGGAAACTGGGAAGCTCAAGAGTCAGATGCCTCACCCTTTTGTTGTAATCTAAAGAGTTTAATTTCCATGCCTGGGCACCTCCAAAATACACTGATGCTTTGGCATGGGGTACTTCCAATTTTGGAACCATATTGAATTCCTTGCAGGCAACAATTATCTTTTTATATTTTGGAAAATCTTGAATATTAGCTATGATCTCTTAGCCGGGGGTTTACTGATTATATCATGTAATTGCAATGGACATAAATGATAAAGCCAAAACATTTGAACATGCAGGGGAGAGAATACTAAATGGAAATAAATCTGTGTTCTGTTCAAGAGTACTCAACACCAACTTTACTTGATGACTACATAAAGCTGTGTACAAGAGTCAGAGTCAGGTACTTTGAATCTGTTCTATAGCAATTGTATCTTCCGTGGTAGCAAAGATTTTTCAAGGCATTTAGAAGAGCATGATTTTTTTTTCTCAGGGTACTTGATTCTGTCGAGCATACTTTTCTTGTCTGAGATATTCTGGGCATTGATTATTATGGTGTTTGCACGATGGATCTTTGCATAAGATTATCTTATCTTATTTCATATATTTTTTATTGTTCATTAAGGCAAAGTCATTTTCCTATGTGACACCAGCAAGATCTATATATCAGATAACTCAGTCTTGCATTCATATAATTTGTGTCATTCCCCACTCAGATGCACTGGAGTTGGCGATGGATCAATTTAGACTGAATACGTGTTCATTAATTTGCCATTGGTTATAGTTGCATGTGTCTGGCACGCATCTCCCCTGTCTCAAACAGATCAAAGCCTTTAATCTCTTTGCTGGATTACCCACTGTACTAGCTAGGTATATGCATCAGAGTCCTATAAATCCCCTGGTCTTCTTGCATGCTTCTGGCAACAGAGACGGACATAGCTCATTATTTACACCTATATATTCTTGCTATATTAGTCTGCCTTAAATTTAAGGGTACCTCACCTCCCTCCAAAGCCAGCATGTGCTCAAATCCCTTCACTTTACTTTGTACCAACATGACACCTTGAACGAAACTGGGCCAGGTCTAACTCAAAGCACAGGACCTTTTGGCATCTTATACATGCTTTGCAAGATCCCTTTTGACTGTTACATCCAACTCTTCTTCAATGTTGTTCCAAGGTTGCTGCTAAAATCACTAAGAATTTTGTTATTCCCACTATACCTTTAAATTGAACAGTACATTTGTAGTTCTGTAAAAAAAAGAAGAAGCAATCAACGATTTGAAGTCACTGCAAAGGTGTTCATTGTCAAACGAGTCCATAAATGACCCTGATCTTTCCATTAACGACACCAGAGATGACCATGGCTCAATCTCCACCCCTCTATCTTCTCGCTATCTTATTTTTTGCTCTTTTATTCAAGGGCACGTCCAGCACCCAGCAAAACCACAACAAACTCAAATCCCTTCACTACTTTGTTCTCTGCGAACATGCCACTCGGAATAAAACCGGGTATATCATCGTGAATGGTGTGGCTGGACCAAATCTGCCTCACACCACATCAACTCTCGGCACCTTGCATGTTTTTCGAGAGCCCATGATTGTTACATCCGACCCATCTTCTAAAGTTGCTGTTACTGTTTAAGGATACTTATGGCATCCAGTTTTGATGGGTTTTGGGTCCTTGTTGTTCTTAACTCTACTTTACAATTGAAGCAGCACAGGGGGTCCATTGTCATTGCTGGGGGCTTTAGTAACGAAAAGCCGTCGGATGTTCCAGTTGGTCAAGAAAGAAATAGCTGTGATTGAAAGTATATTTGGGAGGTAATTTTCAACCTTGTTCGCGACTCTCATAAAACTTGTAATGGTAGCATGGATTGATCCCGTGACAAAGGGGGTGAGTTGTATCATTGGAGGCGAGAGAGCGAGAAGTTGCTGATGGATGATCCTTCTATATATTTATATGCTGTAAGATCTTGAATATTAGCTTTCTAATCTTTAAGCCAGGAGTCTGCGAGAAAAACCGACTACGCCGCGATCACCGAGGTGCGGAGAGGGCCAGGCTGGGGTACAGAGCCATAAACGCGATGGGGGGTTTTGGAGGACGTGCTCGTACGGTTCACTCACAGAAGGATACTGTCAGACTCTGACTCCTTTGTCAACAAAGCTTTTCTGATGGCATATACAAGAAGAGCAAGATTGTTTTTTTTTGTTTTTTTTTTCTCTTGCAATTTTGTGAAAGATTTTAACAGGGAACTTGATCCTGTTAAGCAGATCAATTGTCTTCAGTGAGATGTTCTTGACGTTCATGGTACTGTAATTTGGTGCTATATATACGATAAGATAATTACAATTAAATAAATATTTGATTTGGAGGGGAGGCTTTTGAAAGAATAATTAAATATGTGGATGCCATATCTCACAATAGAAATTAATTAATACTTAGATAATTATCTAGCAAGAACCTCCACCATTAATGCTCAGATCATGCCAAAGCATCATTGTTCGTAAATTGAAAATATCATCGCCGCTAGAGACCAAATTATACACTCTTATTATTTCAATTTAGATAATTGAGTGTCTATATTTTGCTTCGTGGCGTCTCTTTATCTATGCATTTCAAGTTTACTTATCACTTTTTTTATTTTTAAGAGACGATACACGTGTTAGATTTTTATTATTTATTATGAGAAAAATAAAATTTGATTATAAATTCCATAGATTAAAAAAATAAAAAAAAAGAGCATAATTTTTTTATTGCTTTTTAATTTTTTATTTACACCGAAAAAAACCCATCACTCAATTTTAGAAATTAAAATAAAAAAAATGATTAAAAAGTTTTTGTTAATTCTTATTTATTTACTTATGTTAGATTCTTTTACTTAGTGGTGGAGTGAGAGTAAAATAACTGGTTAATTTTTTTTTTATTAATATAGATGTTCGGGCCAGTTTGTGCATATTTCGACTAATCCTACAAGTTTTAAAATTAATGATTACATAAGCTTTCAGTAGTTTTAAAAAAACTTGAATTTATAACTATTACAAATCTAAAATCTATATCTAGACCTGACAAATTAAACTATAAATCAAAATTTAATTACCTTAAGTAGTTTGTATAGCGACGACCGTAGCGGCAGCTCTTTGAAGCTGAGCTCATGCCTTTGTATGTTCTTGACGACATTTTATGGCATCTTCCAGAGCATTGATTTTTTCCAACAATTATACTAGAAGTTAAGAAATTCTGTAACACTACAGATATTTCTCTTCCAATTTTTTTTTTTACATATATATAATTCTGATCAAGCACTGCACTTGACACTGTGGTGCACTCATATTTTTAAAAATTTTAATTTTTTTAGTTTTATAATTTTTTTATGTTTTTAAATTATTTTAATATGTTAAAAATAATTTTTTTTTAAAAAAAATTATTTTAATATATATATTTTTTAAAAAACTTTTAAAAACAATTCCAACAATCACATCATACATTCACCACTATAGCTCTGAAAAAAATATAAGTCGAAAATGGAGGCTAGCGGGTGACTTTTGAGCGCACAAGTCTGATTTATAATTTGCCATTAATCACAGTAGTACATGCGGTGGCATGCATGATGCTTATGGTTTGAAAATGAAGTTTCATCTACTTCCAAACTTGTCAAACACTCCCATTTAATTTGGTGACTCGCATAAACACGTTTTCCCTAGGAATTTTCGAGGGTGTTTAAGAGAACGTTTGTCATTGTGTTTTATCAAATTTTAAAATTTTTATTTTTTTGTTAAAATTAAGTACGGTTTGTACTTTTTGGATTGTTTTGATGTGCTGATGTCAAAAATAATTTTTAAAAAATAAAAAAACATCATTGGCATGTATTTCAGCACGAAAAGCTATTTGAAAAGCAACCGTTACCACACTACCAAACACACTCTAAGAGTATATATAGTAGTGATTTTGAAATATTTGAAAATATAAAAAAAAATTTAATTTCAAGAATTTTCTTTTTAAATTTTAAAAAAACACGTATTCGAAGACTGCTTTCCTTGCTTCAATGTAGAAGGATTGACTGATTCAACCAGTCTCTATTGAGACAAAATTATCAAGATACTAGACCGATTTGCAAGTGGCTGCTGTCATCGGAAGTCTTTGCGCGTTCAAGTCCTATAAATGACCCTGAATTTCTCACATACTAGCAGGCTAGCAGCAACAAACCTAGAGACATGGCTCAAATTCTGCACCTCTATCTTCTTGCAACTCTACTTCTTGCTCTTTCTTTTAAGGCCACCTCCTCCTCCCGACACAGCGGCAACAACGGGCTCAAATCTCTCCACTTTGCACTCTACCAGCATGAAACGATAAACAAAACGGGATACATCATAGTGAATGGCGTGGCCGGAGCAGGGGTTGGTCAAACCACAACACCTTTCGGCACCTTGTTTGCTTTCCAAGATCCGATGACTGTGACGGCCAATATATCTTCAAAGGTCGTCGCGATTGCTGAAGGCACCTCTATAACATCTAGTTTTGACGGGCTGAGGAGCATTTCCATCGCTAAGATCACTTTGAGGTTGAAGAATCACATGGGGTCTATCTCTATTGTTGGGGGGACACATAACATCAAGCCTGCTGATCATCCCGTGGTAGGAGGCACCGGTGACTTCATGTTTGTTCAAGGGTACGTGACATCCTCTCCGGTGGATCTCCAGGGACTCACTGTTACCTACAAGATTGTGTTCCACCTCTACTGGCCCTCCTATGCAAATAAATTCTCACTTCATGACAAACGTGTTCGAAATGATATAATTACTTAGAGGATAACTAGTTATTTGAACCGTGTTATTTGGACCATGTTTTGTCGTGGTTGAATAATTGTTTTAGGCAAAAGAAAAAAATAAACATGTAAGCTTTTTAAATGTATTTTTTTTTAAGAAATTCTAATTATAAATAAAAAAAGTTAATTTATGCATATATTTAATTAAATACATCGAGAATAATTTTTGCTAATAAATATAAAAAACAAAGTATTAACGCTTCTATTCAACTCGTCTCGCTACTTTTTCTTCTAACGCAAAAGAATTAATGTGCACGTGTTATTAACGTGTTTTTTGACATCGAGTAAAACATATAACCGAAAATCAAAAAGTTAATAGTTACATATAATAAACTATAGTAAAGATCATATACTTTAATAAAAATATATAAGATCCCAAATAAATTTTTAAGTAACAGGATAATAAAACAATGTTACAATTGCTATAATGAAACACTATTTCTTTAGTCTTTGTATAATAATTAAAAAAAAATAGTGTAAAGAAAAAATTAAAAAAAAATTGCAAAAAAATAAAGATAAGAACAAAAAGAATGGTATAAATAAGTCAAGTGTAGAATGATAAATATTCCAAGTATAAAAAATAAAAAATGATATTTTTTTTCCAAAAAAAAGTGTACAGAAAAAAAATAAAGATAAGAAAACAAATGGTGATAAATAGGCCAAATATAAAATATTAAAAATCCAGGAATAAAAATAAAAAATATATAAAAAACTTATTTATGAATAAAAAGCCAAAAATTTTAATTTTGAAACTGATACAATAAAAAAAATTAGTAAAATTGATAATTATACAATTTCTACAGGAAACACGGTTTCCTTTCAGTACATGTATAATTTCCATTCCAATGCAGTAAATAGGAAATCTTTAACTATGATTTTGATTTTCCAGTAATCTTTAATGTGAAATCCTTCTTGTTCTTGTTGTAGTATAGATCCTATCCATTGATTAATATAAAGCAACGAACGGATCATAAACGCGATTTTTTTACCAAATAAGTTAATAATCTTTTTTCAGTATTACGGTGTCGTATAATCGGATTCAATTTTCTTTCCTACGGTTTTAAAAGTATCCTTGAGCAAAATTGTGAATCCCAAATTAATTCTCCTATCCATTCATAAATAGCTGGATTGCAGAATAAAATATTTTTTTATTCCTAATACTTTCCAGAAAAATAAGCAGCCACAAACACTAGCCATGATACCCGTGCTCAAGGGCGTGGCTAATAAATTTTTGAACAAAAAACAATATTTATATACTGAAAACAAGTAAAAATAAAAAATAAAAAACTACTTATTAAAAAATATAAAAAAGCTAATTAGAGTTAAATTAACACGGGATGTCTTGTTAAATTTGCAATTTAAATTATATGATTGGAATAACCTAATTAAAAATAAAAAGAATTATAAAGTTTTTTTTTATATAAAAAAATGTTAATTTTTTTAAACTCATAACTTGAGTTATTAAATTTGAAGCACTCAATCTAGAAGATCACGGAGTCCAATTCAAAAAAATATTTTAAAGGATGAAATTGAAAAGAAAAAAAAAATTTTAATCATACAAAAGGATTTTAAAAAATAACAATTCAAAAAATAAGGATCAAAATTGTTGTTGTTGTTGTTATTGTTGTTAAAAAATAAAAACTATGAACTTGATTTGAAGGATATAATTGAAAACTATAAAAACTTTGACAAATAAAACCAAGAACATAAAAACAATAAGAAATAAAAAGAAAAGGGATTGAATTGAAATCACTATTATCATTGAAAAAACAAATATCATAAACTTGATTTGAAAGATCAAATTAAGCCATAAAAACAATAAGAAATAAAAAGAAAAGGGACTGAATTGAAATCACTATTATCATTGAAAAAACAAATATCATAAACTTGATTTGAAAGATCAAATTAAGCCATAAAAACTTTGATAAGAGAGCAAAGGAAAAAAAAGAAATTAAAAGTATAAGGACCAAATTGAAATACCTTATATATACAAATTAAGAACCAATGGTTAAATTGAAAACAAACAAAACTTTAACAACAAAAAAAAATAACTAAAAAACAGCAATCAAAACTCAAAAGTAGAAGAGAGAAATGAAGGAAGGAAAAAAAAAGGGTTATCGACGATAAACTAGCCAGATTTGGAGCACACACGCCACATATAATGGAAGTGGATACAACGAGGAATAATATGAGACGACAGATGATCATTTTTGACAATCAAAAACCACCGCATGCACCGCCTTAAGCGAGGATTAAGCTTCGTTGTAAAGGCTAAATCCTAAATCACTATCCTAGGAATTTCTATATCCAATAAATACAAGTATTTAGTTTATGCAAAATATTAGCATGTATGTACAATAGGTATCTTTATCATTAAAATCAAACAACTATACGTCTTACCTAGGTAAGATGTTTTTAGGGTGATTTTTATATTTTCTTTAGCATAATTAGTCTCTTACTAAAAAATATTTGAAAGATTAGTTAGGATTCCTAGTAATTATAAAATTAAGTGGAAAATTCTTTTCGTTAATTTTACCCTTTTCATATAATCGTATCTTTAAGATGTCCCCTGCGACAATGATGATGTATATGTGTCTCATGATTTGTACTAAAAAATATGAACACATCCAGATGAGTTGGGAACAACTTTATTTGAAAGAATCCATGGCAATTATAGTAGCTAAATGATCATTTAAAAAAAAATCCATCATAAGTCATGATTGGCAGAGGAAACAACTTCTTCATGATATTGATGAAAAATGATTATAATTAAAGAAAAATCATTAGATTTGCACTTGGGGAAAACACCAAACAAAGTCAATATGGGCCAAGTTAAGAGGATCTATTAAACATGCCTATTTAGCAACCAAAGATGGAGAACATGAAAAGGAAAATCTATAATGAGTCTAGAAGGCAACTATGTCACCTAAACAATTCAAACAAGTCAAAGACTGAATTTAAAGACAGTTCTAAAATCAAACATCTTTGAAAAAGCTATCAATGTTTTAAAAAAGAAAGATTAAGCTTTTAAAAGTGTAATTTATGTTTTCACTTTATGATAAAATTAGAATAAGTTGTTGTGCATAAAAAAACGTCAAGGAAAAAGACAGATAACAAGCTTAAGCTGAGCAATTAGAATATCTTTAATTGAATTTTGTTGATAAGTAAGTCAAAATAAAATCTAAAATCAAGATAGCACTTAGAATTCATGTTGAATTTGTTCACCTCTTGAGTTGACCCATTTAAGTTTTCTATCGAGGTTGGTTGCCTCTCGATCTGACATATTTAAATTTTTTTGTTGAGATTGATTGTCTCTCAAGTTGACCCATTTATGTTTCATGTCGAGGTTGATCATCTCTCGATTTGATATTTTTAGATTTCATGTTAAGATTGATCACATATCAAGTTAATCGATTAAAGTTTCCTATCAAGGTTGGTCGCTTTTCAATTTAACCCATTTAGATTTCATATTATGGTTGGTCACCTTTCAAGTTGATTTATTTAAGTTTCATATTGAGGTTAACCACCTCTTGATTTAAACCATTTATATTTGATGTTGAGGTTGTTTGCCTCTTAAGTTTACTAACATAGGTTTCATGTTGAGGTTGGTTGCCTATCAAGTTGATCCATTTAAATTTTCTATTAAGGTTGGTTACCTCTTGATTTGACCTATTTAGATTTTATGTTGAAGTTGGTCACCTTTCCAGTTGACCCATTTATATTTCAAGTTGAGTTTGGTCACTTCTTAATATGACCCATTTAGATTTCAAGTTAAGATTAGTCACTTCTTAAGTTAACCTATTTAAGTTTCATGTTGAGGTTGGTCGCCTCTTGATTTGATCTATTTAGATTTCATGTTGAGGTTGGTCGCCTCTTGATTTGATCTATTTAGATTTCATGTTGAGGTTGGTCACCTCTCAAGTTGATCCATTTAAGTTTCATATCGAGTTTGGTCCTCTTGATTTAACCTATTTATATTTTATTTTGAGATTGATTGCCTCTCAATTTGACCACCTTCATATATATATAACATTGTTTTTCTCTGTATTTGTAAAACCTTATCTTTTATTTTCAAGCACTTTATTGTATTTCTTTACAAATCTAATATACAAAGTCAAAGAAAAATGAGATTTTCCAAAGTTTGTTTTACTATAAGTATTATAAAAAGGGGGAAAAGTTATAATCCATTTTCATCATATTTTCAAAATAATAAAAAAAAATAAAAAATAAAGGTTGAAAAATAAAAGATTCTAGAAAAAAAACATTAGGCAAAAGGGAAAACATGAACCACAATGATGGAAGATCGTCTAAATGAGTAAGAGAAAAATAAGTAAAATGCTTTATATGATTGTTTACTTTCGGGTGAAAGATCTACTAGTTCTAATATATTATTGTTTATGATAAACTCAATTTCACTATTATATGACTTTTTCCAATAGAATGCTTCAGGATAGGATATTGTCTTGGGGTAGATTCGAGGTTCATTTTCTAACAAATATATTTGAAAATCAGGACCAAATATTTTTGTTATTTTTTTCCCTTTTACTTCTTCTACATTCAAATTTATCATCTTTTGATTGATGACAACTACTTGAGCTAACTTCAGTCATTATCTTAGGAAAATGATTTTCTTTAACTTCCTTAAATGAAAACACATCTTTAAATAAAATTATATTTTTGTATTTCATTACAATATTAGGTTGAAAGTCCTCAATACTTGACTTGTATACAAGAAAAAAATATGCAAAACATAGTCCATAATTTTAGGTCATATCTTGTTCTTTTTGGGATAAGTATTGTCACCTTTGCAAGATACCTTCTTAAGTTATATTTTGAATAATTTATTGTACTCTTCTATTCTCAATCTCAAGATGACATTTTCAACTCTCATTTTCTTGCGCTTATATTTAAGGTAATTTTTTAAGTCTTTCCAAAATAATAGAGATTTTTTAATAGTTATAACTGTTTGGAAGCATTCACTCAGAAACTTACCTTTAACATAATTATCATGCAACACGAGGTAAAACTATTGAACTTGGCATATAGTAGTCTTTGAATTAACCATATTGAAATCCAGAAATTTATCGATTATGATTCTTTTTCATACCAACATCTTCAACCTTGTGTTTTTTATCCAAAACTTCTCATAGTATCTTTGCACTCTTGATTGAACTATATACATTATAGAGTGTGTTATTCAATCCATTCAAGATATAATTCTCATAAACAAAATCATTGTTATTCTATATGCATACAACTACCACAACGATATTATCAAATTCATTATCTAACAGATTTGATGCTTCTTCAATCAAAAACTTTGCTAACTACAAGGTGGTTAGATAAAAAAAAAATCTTTTACTACCATCACTTAAGATTCAATCCATTAAACTTTTCAAGTTTCTAAACATGCACTAAAAAATATGATGATGGAATCATCCCTACCGAAGTAGAATTTTCCGAAGGAACATTGGTTAAAACATCCACAACTTTAATTGAAGTCATATCAATTTTCTAAAATAATAGCCAAATATTTATCATCAAAATTTGGCTATAAATATGTAGATTAAAAAATGCAGTATATAATTTAAACTATCAACAATGAAGACCCTTTGTCCTTGACACTAAAATATTCATCTATGGAAACAAATGATCCTGTTACAAATAATCTCTCAAAATTCCAACAATTTAACTTTTAAAAAATGTATTTTTTATTTAAAAGTCTACTACCTGAAGGAATAAGGAAAGTCAAAATATCTCTAAGCTACAGAATAGAGGGAAAAGGTAGCAAAAAGGTAAGAAAACTAGAAGCAAAATAAGCTGAAAAAATAATGAGGATAAAGGCAAATGAGTTGTTGCAAGGTATGCATAATATCTTCCCTTCAACCCTCTATTATATGATTTTTGAAACCATAATTGTTACATAATTAATTTTAATAATTACCATAATTAATTCATGCTATTTTGCCTTACCCATCATAAAAAGAATTATAACATGACATTTTCCCCTTAAAAACCATACGTTTTGCCTATGAAAATAAATTGTTTACGAAATGTGGACTGACAAACTAGTGGGTTGGTAAAAAATAACTTTTTTATGTGCTAACAATCTTCCTTGTTTTGGAGATTTTTTTTTTATCTGAGGTGTTCTGCGAGAGTTCTATAAATTCGACCTGTTCATGCTTTAAGTATTTGTCATTCTGACTGTTCTAGGTTTTCGCCCAGACAATTTATAAGGCCAATGGCTCACCCAGCTCTACACCTTTACGTTCTTGCTATTTTACTCCTTGCTCTTTCATTTAAGGCCACCTCCACCTCCACCTCCACCTCCACCCACAACCGCCGCGGACTCAAATCCCTCCACTTTACACTCTACCAACAAGAAGCCATAAACAAAACAGTGTATCTCATAGTGAAGGGCGTGACAGGACCAGACGTTAGTCCTTCCGCATCCCCCTTTGGCTCCCTGTTCGTTAACCAAGATCTTTTGACTATTTCACCTAACTCGTCTTCAAAAGTTGTTGGAGTGGCAGAAGGAGCTTCCATAACATCCAGTCTTGATGGACTCACCAACATTGTTATGGAGAAGATTACTTTAGAACTGAAGCACTACAAGGGATCAGTCTCCGTACTTGGAACTGCTCACAACATCAAGGTTATTGATCTTCCTGTCGTGGGAGGCACCGGTGATTTCATGTTCGTTCAAGGCTATATAAAACCATCTCTACTGACCTTCGAGAACCCCAATATTGTGTACAAGATCGAGTTTCACCTGTACTGGCCTTCCTATGTTGCAAATCATTTTTCTCATAGTGATCGAAGTTCTACTGTGAATGGTGTCTAGAAAACTCCCACTGATATCTTAATGCTGTCCGAGTTCTCAACTCTGATGCTTTTCTTCTTCTTCTTCTTTTCAATTTCCATGTGTATCATTATATTCTGTCTCTCCTTTTTTTCTTAGAAATCAATCATCAATTTCTTGCCTAAAAAAATTATCATCAATGTCAAGCTAGCTGACCATTCGCACAAGTTCAAGGAAATGGTTGATACCTTAAAGAAATTATTGATTTTTTCTTGCTTATGCATGTTTATTCAGAACCCAGAAGCCGCTGAAACTTTGTTAAACGAATTCCCATGGTCCTATATGCTATTGTGGAACTTTGTTAAAACCGAAGAGTGTGACTGCTTGTCTCCTTCAGCGAAGGAAATGATAAACGAAGGGAAACCAGAAAGAATCATCAATTAATTAAACATCAATATCATTGTCCCATCAATAACCACAAGATTAAATAATGATCCCAACAGAAATAATGCAGTTCTGACGTACATTGTTTTGGAAAATGATGAGGTAATTCTGTCTTATTTTAGGTTCTAACAGCTCCGACGATGCTGATATCTTTAACTCTCTCTTAAAGCACTTTTCCTTTAAGCATATATTCCATTTCCCACCAAATAATGCGTTGAATAAAATATACATGGGGGCAATCATATTAAATTTTCGAGAAGACTGTTGTTTTTATAGATTATGTTTGTTTTCTTGGGAGAAATTTTATGTCGATAGTTATCCCATAATTCACAAAAAGATATAGAAACGAAGAAAAACGGGAATATGAGAAAAAATTATTCATCAACTAGCTTGAAATAATAAAATCATTTTAATGAGTCTTCTAATCTATCTTTATTCGACCATGAAGTAATTATTAGATATCATGACAAAGATTAATATTATTAACAAAACTTTAAAACGCGTAGAGAATCGCCATAGTATATACTTCATAGTTTCACAGTGAAATTAGATTTTTGTTCTTGAAAAAAAAATTAAAAAGTTTCATAGTTGAGGGTATTTTAATCTTTTCACATAACCTATTAGTTATTAAATGATTATCCAGAGGTATATATATCTTTTCAAGTTTTTTGAAATAGTAAAATGACTGATTAAATAACCCTCAAAGTATATATATAAAAAAAAACTTAAAACTGTTAATCAAGGGTGTTTCTATCTTTTTTTTTTTTTTAAAAAAAGTAAAAAGATATTTTTTCCATTGGATTCATGAAAAATACACTAAGGGCTTTTTCCTCCATTCATGGTGGGTTTTTTTTTTGTTAATTACATAGCAATAGAGGTTTTTTGGTCTTTCATTTTTAATAATTAATATAAATATTTAAAAAATTACTAGCACATGTCATGTACATGCTAACGTATAGGAGGCGCTTGCACCTTTTGAGCGGTGCTTGATAGCCAAACCTGTCTTTCTGTTGTGTCTTTGAAATTGCTTTCGTATCCTCTTCATCTTGGTGTGACACGAGTGGATAGCGCTCAGACGGTTTGTTGTTGGTATATCTTTTTTCCCCTATCTTTTCTCTCTCTTCCCTCAAAAAGTCTTGGTTGGTCCTTTTTGGTTTTGATATTTTGATTTTAGTCTCTATTATTTTGATTTTTATTTTTTGTTCTTAATTCTTTTATAAAAATTTTATTTATTTTCAATTTAGTCCTTCAATTGCAATTTGTCGTATATTAATTTTTTCAATCTAGTCTTTATTCTTTTGAATTTTAATTTTTCTCTCGATTTTATCCTTTATTGTTTGATTTATTTGGGCTCGTGCTTTTAAATTAAGTTAGGTTTTGTAAAGTAAAATAATTTTACAATAAAATATATGGTTATAATATTAAATTACTATAAATCATCCTTGAAAATTTAACTTCAAGTCAAGCGGTTATCTTAATGTTATTTATTTAATTGGAATTATATCATGCATATAATTTTATATTAAGTTGAAAAAAATCAAATTTTAATTTATTATGCAAATAAAAGTTTTAACTATTCAATTAGTAAAAAACGTAATATAAATAAAATGCTAGATTAATGGAGAATTAAATGCAATGACTTGTTTCGAAAAAATAAAAAGTTACGAAATCGTGGTAGCTTATGTAAATGGATCTCTCTCCCATTAAATAGTAGGAAAAAATATATTGAGTTACAAAAGTAAATTTATAAGCTGTATATCCAGAAATAGTGTTGTTAATTAAAATTTGGTTATAATACATTTTATATCTTTCTCATGACCTCGCTGACATTTTATTTGATTTTAAAAAATATAAACGACATGTAATATGTGCTTTTCTATTTTTTTTTTTAACACAAATTATATTGGGCCAGACACACAACCAAGCCCAACCCAACATGACTTGACTTTTTTATCTTAGCTATATTTTTGGGTTCTTTTTTTAATCTTTCTTTTCAAGTCTATTATTTAGATAAGGGCTTTTATTCAATTTTATTTTTTAATATTGAGTTGATGGTAAATTATATTTGTATTTTTTATCATATAATAAATACAAAAATTGATCAAATGGAGTTCATAACCCAGATAATGGGTTTGGTTGATTGACTAAATATTAATCAAAAATTCAGAATGAGATATTTTGGCACTTTTTTTTATATCTTTTGGTTTTTTTTTTAATAAATATTCCACTTGACTAAATATTTCATTATTTAGTGTGAGGTTTTTATTGAATTTTATTATTTAATATTGAATTGATAGTAAATTAATCTTGGTATTTTCTATAATATAATAAAATAAAATAATTAATTTGAGCTAGTGGTGTCCAAAACCTAAATCGCAGGATTAATAGACTAATTAAATATCAACCGAAGAGTTGTGTAGACGTTTTTCAAGTTTAAACTATTGTACCGAGTTTAATGACAATGTCAAAATGTTTTTAACAATCAAAATGTTTTTTCTTCATGTTTCAAAAAAATTATATCCAACCCATAACAAAAGCACACGTGGATAAACTAGTTTATCCTTTAATTCAACATTAATGTTTCTGATGATTTTCTAAAATTCAAAATGTTCAGGAATGAGAGTTTTTTTAGTATTTGGATAGAGGGTGATCATATGTTCATGTTAATGTTCTCTTCTCCAGAGTTTAAGAAGTTAATGATTGGTGATAGAAGATTCAACACCTGCAAAACAATTCTTTTGTGGCATTTAAGGACTCTCTGATGATAAAGTCAATGACTTTTAATAAGAAATTATAATAAATGAGATAATGAACTTTAAATTCTTAAAAACAAAAGATTTTTTTCTTAGTTATGTATGATAAATACTCTGTAAAAACATGAGTATGAGTAGATAATAGAAAAGGTGTGCACCATTTACCTAGGTAGTTTAGAGGATATATATAGCCTCTTAACTTTGTCATATTGCTTATGGAGGGGTTGAAGTGTAATATATATATTAATGAGGAAAATGTCATTTCCTCCTGGTATATTTATTATACAACTTTAATGAGGGATAAATATTTCTTACATAAAATTAATGTTGATAGAAATATGATAGGTCATTTAAAGATTTTTATATACCTAATGATGTAGGGAGATGATCGTTTTTTACTTTTAATATTTTATATTAAAAGACATGAGAATAAACAAACAAATTCACGTGACCTAACAAAGAGCTTAAAAGATTATTAACTCTATATTTATTAGATTTGGAAAGATTCCAAAGCCAAAGGTGATGGGTTTGGCACCTTGTCAAACTCATATGCATTTGGGTTCAGCATGTAACTGAATCCAAGACAATTAGGTCTAGTATATTGCCAGACCCATATATGTTTAGGCTCAATGTGTAGATAAACCTAATAAATTTGGGTCTGATGTCTTGCCAGACCACCATGCACTTGAGCCCCACGCGTAACTAAACCCAATGATGTTTGGATCTGACACATGGCCAAACTTATAAGCCTTTGGGTTTAACATGTAACTAAATACAAGGATGTTGGATTTGACATCTCATCAAACCCACATGCATTTGGGATCAACACGTAGTTAAGTCCAAGGGTGTTGAGTCTGGTATCTTGCCAGAGTCACATGTACCTAGACTTATCACATAGCTGAAGTTAAAGATATTGAGTCTAACATCTTACCAGATTCACATGAATTTAAGCTCAATAAATAACTGAACCTAAGAATATTGAGCCAAAAAGCAATGTTATGGCATATCACCTAAGTTTGACATCTTACCAACCCTGAATATGTTAAGTTATTATCATAATTTTTACCCTTTTAATTCTAGATTTTTAAGCAAAAAGATATAAAAAACATATTTATCCATCCGTTTCAAAAGTTGTGTAAGACAATATTAATGTTGATGGATTTCAATTCTGACTTGTTAAAAGTTGCCATAAAGTACATTAATGACTTACTGGATGTAGTTGGCCAATTCCAGAGCAGATTCACTGCCTCGTTTGTTTGCTGAAAGTAGTTTTCTTTTGGAAAATGAATTCCAGGAAAGTGAATTCCGGGAAAGTGAATTATTTTATGATGTTTGGTAGTGTAATGAAAAAGAAGTTGGAAAACACTTTCCAGTGTTTGGTTATGTCATGGAAAATGAGCTGGAAAATAACTTATTAATGTTTTATTTTTTTCAAGTTTATTAAAATAATGAGGAACAAATCTTATAAATTAAAAAGTTGAATGGGAATGAAATTGAAAAAAAATATAATTTCATAAATTATCTCAAATAAAATAAATAATGATCAAAATAATAGAGATCAAATCTAAAAAATAAAAAAATTGAAAGATGAAGAAATTTGGGTAATAATAATAATTAACATTTCATAAATTATTTCAAATAAAATAAATAACAATCAAAAGAATGAGGACCAAATTTGATAGATAAAAAATTTCAATTAAAAAATGATAAGGGAAAAGTAAATAACAATTATAAAAATAAGGACCAAAATTAATATAAAAATTAAATTCTAAGGGATAAAATTGAAAAACAAATATTCTAAACAAAATATATATAGTAATTAAAAGTTTGAGGACTAAATTTTATATAATTAACAAATAATATGAAATTTCTAAATTTTTTACAACTTCCGGAAAGTATTTTCTGCCCAAAATAAAAGGAAAACACTTTCCTGGAAACCAAACCAAATTTTCCGTTAACCGGAAAGTATTTTCCGTTGACTAACTTTTCTAATGGCAAACAAACACAAGAAAGTTTGGAAAGTGGTTTCTCGAAATCCAGTTTTCGGGAAACAAACATAGCCTTAATCTTCTTTAATTCCAAAATGTCAACAAATTTAACTTTGCCTTCTGTTTTTTTAATTGATGTTATTGGTTACAATTTCAAAAATTTTAAAAAATTAACATTATTATAATTTATAAATGGGTGTACTTAGTCCAACTAATGTTGATTTGAATAGTTGCAACTTTTTTTTTAATCTTTTTCATTGATAAAGTATTTCCTCTTTATATATCTATAATCTACATTGATCTTATACATTAAAAGAAATGCATTCATTTGGGTGTTGGTCCCAAAATTTAAACTCAATAGATCAATAAATAGAGCAAAAGTCCTTTATCCCTAAACATATCCCATAGATTTAATTATTATAACTTGTGTTGTGGTAGATATCGAGATGAACCACATATAAAAAAGTAAAGTAAGAACATATAAAAATAAGTTGCTAGTTATTTTTATGATAACTAAGAAACCGTAATTGATATTTAGAGGTTTTAGATATAAAAAAATAATAATTATGCAATAGAAAAAATAATAATCATTCTATATTGTTATTTGTTTTTAATTATAAAGGTGTCTAATATATTTACACGCTAACAGTTTACCAAAACTCGTATATGTGTGTTTGTTATTAAAGGTAAAAAACTATTATAATCTAAGTCAGTGATTTTAGATCTGAACCTAGCAATAAGGCTCAATCCTCACCTTTAAAATGCAAGTATTGGACCCGAGAGGATGGTAAATAGTAGACATAAACATGTTCAAGATTATATTGGTTGACGTGGACCTGCAGGTTTTCACTCACACTCAACAGTTCTATGTGGGATCATATCAAACCAACTCAAATTCGCTCACAATATATATATAAAAAAAGGTATCCTAAAAAAACATGAACTCTATAATATATCAAAATGAACATAAGAATTTCAAATTTTAATAACAAATAAATAAATATTTATAAATAATATTTACAATTAAAACTTGATATTAAGGGTTTTTACAAATATTTATTTTATAAATTTAAAAATAATGTTGTCACCATGAGTGCTCCACTTCTTGAAGGCGACTAACTGGACAACTTAAATAGCAGCTTAGAAAGGTATAATCGAGGATGCCCTTGAACTCACATGTCCAAATTTGTAAAAATAAAAATAAAAATTGTCATTATATATTTTTTATATTTTAGAAAACTTACGAGGAAAAACATGATATATTTATAAATATTTTGAATACAAAAAATCATGTATTAATTAATTTATTATTGCTCATCATTAACTTAATGACAATTCATTTATTCTAAATGAATTTATGAATAATAAAATCACTAATACACAACAACAAAAAAACATCTTAAAATTATTTTTTTCTTAACATGATGAAGTCGTGTATTAATCAATTTATTGCCAACTCGTCATTAACTTAAAATAACACCCAATGATAGTTCATTTATTCTTGATGAATCTATGAATAATGAAATAACCAATATACAACTATGTTGAAGGAAACATGTTTAAGAAAATGTTTTTGAACACAATGAAATCATTTATAAATCAATTTATTACTCAGCCTAGGATAATATCTAATTACGATTCATTTATTCTTTGTGAATTTGTGAATGATAAAACAACTAATACACAAATGGGTTAAAGGAAATATATCTTAGAAATATTTTTGGATAATATCAAATCATGTATTAATCAATTTATTACCCACTCATCATTAACTAAAACAATTAGTTTTTAAACATAACAAAATCATGTTAACCTAGAATAACGACTAATAATAGTACATTGGATTAATGACTAATAAGGCAACTAATACATAGTGAAATTGTAACGAAACATATCTAGAAAAATGTTTTTAGACACCACTAAGTTATGTATTAATTTATTACCCACTCATCATTAATCTAGAATAACAATTAATAACGGCTTATTTATTCCAGATGAATTTATAAATAATAAAGCAACAAACAAACAACAAAATTGTCATTTAAAACCAACAAGAAGAAATATATTGGATGGTTTAGTTTCTGCTCTTTCATTTAAAGTTACCTCCACCTCCACCAATATCAAAGCTACCATGGACTCTCGTCCCTCCATTTTGTAAACTACAGCCATGATGTTCTAAACAAAACCTGGTATTTCATAGTAAAAGGTGTGGCAGGAACAGGAGTTCCTCCAACCACATCACCTATTGGCACCTTGTATGCTTATCAAGATTTCTGGAGTATTGGTGTTTGGCATTACTATTGACAAATGTTTTTAAAAAATTTTTTTTTTTTTTTAAATTAATATATTTTTTATGTTTTCAGATTATTTTGACGTGCTGATATCAAAAATAATTTTTTTTAAAATAAAAAATATATTATTTTAACGTGTTTTTTAAAAACACTTTGAAAAGCAACCACTACCACACTCTTAAACACCAATTAACCCATCTTCAGAAGTTGTTTCCATTTTAGGAGTAGCATGACATCTACTATCGATGAATCTAGTAAAGACCCTTTGTTAATAAGATCGCTTTACGATTGTAGAATCACAAGGGATCATCTCCATTGTTGGAAATGTGCTCCATAATATCTAGCCTTCTGAGGTTGCTATTATAGGAGGCACTGGTGATTTCATGCGTGTACAAGGCTATATGAGAACCAGTCCAATTGACCTCAAGTTCATTTATGCTATCTACAGGTAGAGTTTCTCCTCTATCGGCCTTCATATGCAAAGCAATCTTCTATACATGAAATGTTGTGGAACTTTGCATTTCCGTGCAAACATTTAATGTTGCTTGCCCCTCTCTTTTTTTCACACTTTAGTCTAGAGAAATGCTTTCAATTAAATAATGAAAAGGGCACAAGAAAATCAAAAACTCAAATTGGAATCATCAGATTTTAGATATGATATGTGGGATACAAGAATCCAAAGTTGTTTCAAAGAATAAAAAACAATAAGCAACAAGCTGAAAATCTGATAAGAAATATTTCTGTAAGCATTCTGAATCTATAATTAAGATCGAGGCTTGTTCAGACGAGGCCGTTTGCAGAAAATCCGTCCATTTGCCTTCACAAATGCTCCAATAGCAACACTAAGGCTAGCCCACATGATTGAGAAGAACAAGTGTCGGAGGTCATACCGAACTGCATGGAAGATCAGTGTAAGAGAAGAATGTCATTGATCAATATGATATGTAAGATAATTTTCCTTGTAGCCCTTGGTCATGCTTTTTAGCATGAGTCCTAAAGCCTGTACGCCTCATCAAACACAGAATTTTAAATAGGCATGGCCTTTTTTAATCCTCTAACCGTGAAGCATAAGCCTCGCAATATCCTATTTAACTGCTTCTCATGAACCAAGGCACAAAAAAGCCAAAAAAATAAAATAGTGGGGATCGTATTTAGCTTAGCAAAGTTAGGTGCTGCAAACAAAGACTGTCTGTCTGTTGTTCTTGTCAAATTAGCATAACTCACCTTGCCTAAGTGACATCAGGGCCAAAAAGAACCCAATCAAGACCAATGCTAAAGCCACTGGGAAAGACTGCAAAACAGGGGGAAAAGATGAGGTTACAGCACGACAGTATATAGATGCACCCAGGTTCCAACTAAAACCACTAACATAAGAAGGTTGCATATATCCAAAAAAAAAAAAAAGCATAGCATTTCAGCTCAAATTTATGTTTGGACATGAATTCTGTGCTGTGAACTTCATGAATTCATGATACTGAAAATCCAGAGAGATGCATAAAACATATTGAAATTCCAGCCAACTGGTACTCACAGCTACACTCTCAAGGCCTCCTGTTTGAGATGGAGGGGTTGTCTCTCGGCTTACAGAAACAATATAATGTCCCTGTAAGAGATCGATTGAATCCTTCATTTCCATGCCAAAAAAGAAAATAGAAAATCGAAAGTCAGGATCCAAACTAAGAATTTCAAAATAGATGGTTGTCTTCTCACAATGTGGGAACAACGGTATAAAAGGGCCCAAAAACAACATAATAAAATAATAACACATATTTGTAATAAATCTTAGGTCATGTAAACCATGCTTTAAATACATGATCACCCATACAGTGCAGGTTAATACAGCATAACAAGTATCACATTGATCAGCGAGAATAGCTTGTTGAAGCTTCTCAATACAAAAGATTTCATCAACTAATTCAAAGCAAAAATTTGTAGCATTACAGACTAAAAGGAAGAATTGCAGATGGAGCTAATTGTTAGTACTCTAAAAGTAGTACAATTTCTTAGTCGTCATTTTAAGCAACTAACTGAAAAAGAATGAAGAATACCAACCTGTTTTGTGCCATCAGAAAAGTTATTCAAATAATAACGGGCAAGAGAATTCCAGCCATCATTAAAGATCCCCTGGATACTCCGCTTGCCAAATCTGAAATTCCACAAGAGAGAAAAAAGTTACAGTAGAGAAAACCAATAGTTTTCATGCTAATGCAAATGTCACCATCATTTACTCTCAAATATAGCCATCATAATAGCAGCAGCATGGAGTAATATGAAAATAAAAGGCCAGCAACAAGTAAACAGAGAATATGCAACATGTACAACTACATAAGCCTGACCAACTTCCATGCATGCACCGACTCATTTCAAATATATTGCCTATATGAGATCAAGATGCATCTCAGCCATTTCAGGAATCATAGATGCATTTCACTAATGATCTTCAGTTGAAAAATTGTAAGAATGCATGCATATCTCTTCAAAGGAAAAACTGGAGTAAATCCATGGAAAGTACCTCACAAAGTCTCCTTTTAGAGCAGGAGTGCCAGAATATTGAATACTTATCTCATCTCCATGATTAGCCCATACTAAAGATAAAAAAGAACAGTAGAAAGTAAAAAATAAAGGCATTGAGATGTTAACAAATCAGGTAACTGTAATAGACCAGAATAAAACGATGCAAAGAAAATAGTAAGCTTCATAAATGGTTTTTAGAGCAAATGTAATATGTGAAAGTACTCACATATTTTATAGCTTTCGTCAAAGTTTGGATGGGAGCTAATAGTTTCTTCAGCTCCAAAAACACCAATCCTTCTAAGTTGGATTTCTAACATTCTTCGCCCTATCATGCTCTGTAAACATTATTTAAATATTGTTTATAAGAAGCACATGATTCAAACATGCAAGAGTTATATTCACATATTCAGAGAAATTTGTTAATTTCAAGGTAGCAGTCCAACAATAATCTTATAAGTGCAGTTCCTTTAGCATCACCAGCTAAATGAATCCATGCATATGGCAGAGGCACTACAATCAAATACTCTGAACCCTTTCATCAGAAAAAAAGAAAGAGGAAAAGAAAAGCAAGAAAGAAAGAAAGAAACACTCTTTAAGACCCCAAGAGAATACAACTAACGACTTCCCAGGTATATGATTCATATATGTTCTGACTCTGTCCACTATACTTCAATAGGATTACTCGAATGTTGGAAATTAACCCACCTGAGTAACATTTGTACGGTCTAAGCAATCAATACAGTTGGTCCTCACAACCCCAGTTTGCTCTTTCATTTTCTCACCCTTTTCATTCAACAAAAGGTACCTGTCAATGACAGGTTAGAGAACAGCATAAATTCTATAATCAATTATTTAAGTCAAACCAACCTTTCATAAGCATGCAATACAAGTGAAGAATCATCAGTCCCTCTACATGAGCAAATGAAACAATAAATATCCAGTTTGAAATAAAAGCTCTTTAGTGAAACTTACACGTTTTTCTCAAGGAAATCAACAATTTGGTCGTAGAGGATTGAAAGGCGCTCAAAGTGAACATGCCCACAGATTTTATGAAAATCAAAGTGCAGATATCTGCAATATTCAATAATCGTTCACATCAAATGGAAATGTCTTGAAAATAAAAGAGAATAAAGGTTACGTGTAAGGAAGTTCTACCTTACATCATCACTAATGACACGATGCATTGCATTTGCATATTTTTCGCTCAAGCGCCCCTCACCTCCATGCTGATACAAGATGAAGGTGGATCATCAACAAATGACTCGAAAAGGTGGTCTAAAGAGAAAAACAACACATCCACACACACACATGCAGGAATTTAAATCGCATATACAAGCAATTTGTATGCATGTAGAATGCACAACTCACATGTATATGCATGTCCTATTGTTCACTTTAACAGTATATACACGCACACCAAATTTACCAAGCCATTCTAATGTGGAAATCATCATGTACAAGAGTATAGTAACAAAATATGCTATTTAACTATCCAAGTTTCATCAGAGGAAAGTTATATGCACCTTGTTGACAAGATCAACCGCTAATACACTCCCATATTTTTTTCTCAAATCCAGAAAATGCCGCTCCACCACTCGAGGCTGGGCAAAAGGCAACCAGCAAGACATCAATTTAAAGGAGCAAACTCCAAAAGTGTATATTTTAACAGCAAAGACCACATAATACTCACAGCCTCCTCAGGTCTCACAATCTCAAACTTGGGCTTGTATGTCAAATCAACAACTTGCTCCCAAAGAAATGGAATTGAACCCCGAACCTACAAGGCAATAAAAAGAACAAGTATCATGAGAAGGAGACAACTATGAGGTAATTCCATGTTTGACTATAACTTGTCATGCAAGCCACTAGAACATATCCAATCGATAGCATATAAGCAACTATCCAAATTATTTATCCTACAAAATGGAAGCCACCATCATATTACACCATTATTCTTTTTATTCATGAAATTCCTTCCTCCAGTACCTAGTTCAGCAGATATTTCAGGCCCTACTGCTCTTTCCTTTTAGCATTTATGACTCTCTTGTGATGTTCAGTGCTGCTCTCATTAAAGAAGGAAACTCAAAATAATACGGCAAGTCCATGACATAAGTTTAGTAACTTATTAAAGATATCAAAACTTCACCTGAACAAATGATGATGTGAATCCATTCATCTGAACAATCTGCTCAGTTTCCACAAAATTAGCAACATACCCATCAGAATCAGCTCCTCTTCTCCACATGCGAGTGCCTTCAAAAGGTTCAAATTATCATCAACAAAGATGAGAGATCAAATAAGGATGGCACTCAATAAACTTAGAGCAGAATGTCTATTGGCATTTTGATATACCAATAGGTAGAATCAGACAGATGGACACTTCTACTAGATCTAGAGCATGAACAAGAAGCTTGAATTTTATCAACACAGGATGTCAAAAATCAACACATATCCTTTGTTATTGTACTACACAACAATCAGATATTAAATGTTTCCATTCAATACTGTAAAAGGCAAAGGTCAAACATCTCTCTCAGACACAAATTTATAATATGGTTTTTTCGAGCTTATTTTGTGAGAGATATTTAGAATGTTTCCATTCAATACTGTAAAAGGCAAAGATCAAACATCTCTCTCAGACACAAATTTATAATATGGTTTTTTCAAGCTTATTTTGTGAGAGATATTTAGGCACCAGACTTGTAATTATTCTCTAAAATGTTCTACTTATGATCAAGGCTGGCAGGATTGAAAATTGATATCCAGAATGCACTTTTAATGCGCAACCACCCTTTAGTATACGCATAACTGAAATTACTATGTTTTTTTTTCTTTTTAAAATAACAAGAAGTGCAACTATGAACTGAACATATCAGGATTTTCATTATCCAATAAGCTTTAATTACCATTTCTCCTTGTGCATCTCCTAGCAATCAGAGTAACATCAACAATTTCTTTCCCAATGGCTGCTTGAAAGTTCTGAAAGCCTGATCATCAGTTGAGGACAAACTCAAAAGGATGGGCACTTAAAAGTCAGATAGTGGTTATGTCATGCACAAGCTAAGATTATTTTCATATCAAATAACAAAAACTTGGGAAGGATACTGCCTTGGACAACAGGAAGTAGGTATGGATCAAGCTGCAAGAGATACCCAATATATGATCAGAACTTCATTAGCTAGAAACTCAACAGAGAAGAAAACAATGAACATAAAGTTAAGTAGAGTAAAGGGAACACCCAACCTTGTTGTCTATGAGAACTTCCAACATATAGTTGTTCCACAGAAACCTAGGTTCTGCCTGGAACAAACATTAATAAGCAATACTTCCAATTCAATGGATATTAATAATCACAAGAAACATCAATGAATATAAATTATTGACTCAAAAGATTGAAACTAATATTCCCATACACTATAGCAGGCAAAACCAACAAAAAAGAGTAGCAACTTCAAATGCCAAGGGCTACCTGTCTCCAAAGAGGAAGTAATTTAGACTCATCACCCAGATCATGCAATCGCTGAGCACTGTCACACAACAAAACATATAAACGTTTACAATTTCAAAAATGTACATGCATGCATATGAAAACACAGATAAATATATTTCTTTTATGAAACAGACAACTAAGATTAATTAAATTGATTGAGTAAAAATGGTATAAATATTACATGTCCAAATTCAATGGCCTTTTGCTCAATTGAAACATTCATATGAAGTGTTTTACCTTTGTTTAACAATTAGCATCTTGTTTAAAATTCAATAATTAACTCTGTTTTCAATATTCATTACCCATTGAATTTGGAGTTTTGAGTTTGCCATGATTCTCATGAAAATTTCAACAAGAAAACTGCCATTTTTTTTCTTTTCATAAGTTCATTGTCCTTATGCATAATTAACAATTTCAACTTGCACTTCTTATTGAAGATAATCTTGAAGAGTTAAAGCCTACAACCACTTTTTCCTTGCAAAATTTCAAGCTCGTAAATATTGTCTACATATCCATATTCTGAAATATACAAACCATAGGATGATCTAGTAAATTTAAACCAAATTTAACCACCAGTGCATCAGGAAGAAAGCCAACTAAGCGAGTCGCCTAAGGTCTCCACAACAACTTTGAATGTGTATGAGAGCATGCACTTTCTTTAATTAAAAATAGACATACATGAACCAAATGGAAAAGTAATTCACCTCAGCGTTAAATTGGAGTCATATGAGAAATACAGACCAGAAGTCCTCTCTGCGACGTTAAGTAGCCCAGAGAATTCAGTCTCCACCTTTTTCTGCCAAAGTCATTATGTCGAATAAATATTCAAATCGTTTGCTGCCTTTAGAGCCAATGAAACAATAAAGCAGCAGCAGGCTTACCTGTTCTGCGTTAGAATTTGTAACGGATTGGTCACAAGGAAAAATCTTCAATGATGTAGCTTTATAGATAGGATGTCCTAAATAGGATCCAACACATTCACGATCTGTAATAACTATTAAGTATGACCCTGAAAACATAGCGAAATACAAAACCACGTCATAAAAATAGAAAGTCTACAATCCCTTAACTGGAAAAACTTACATTCTGGTTTAATTTACAATTCCATTAGAAAAACAAGCACCTGATCATCAAAATTAAATGGCCACAATCAACATATACAAGCAATCAAAATGTAAGCTGTATGATAAAGAAGACAACTTTTTTACCTGCCACAAGCTTTAGCATCCCAATGACACCAAAAATGATCCTAATTTTAGGCACCCTGATTGAGCTACACTCAGGAACTTCATCTACATGCCAAAAATACCGAACACCACCAAATCAATCAATCTAAAAACAAAGACTTTACAATCGAATTCAACAAAACTTAACAAAATAAAGCAACAAACCAATCAAATTCATTGACCCATCAGCCTTATTGACGGCCAAAGAAGAACCACAAGATCCATCAGTTGGTTCAATCACATATTGATCTGGGAATTCCCATAAACGCATCCGTGTGTACAGTTTCTGCCCTGACTCTGCTCTCTCCATCATTATTAACAAAACCCCAACCTTCACAACTTTCAACAAAAACACACGAAAAAACAACTCAAAATGTTTGAACTTTTCAGATTCAAGAGACCCACCAAGGAATAACAAGAAAAGGGGTTACCTTAAAAAAAAGTGTATTAAGTGTAAGATCCAATGAAACTTTTCTATTGGTTTGGTTTTCTGATAGGGACTGAAGCTGAGAAAAACAAGACAGTTCCGTGTTTGGTTTCAAGTTTTTAAGGATTTGAAGTTTTAAACGGAATAGGACTAAAAGAATGGCGAGGAACTATGCCTGTATTTCGGGTTTTTGAATTAGATTTGAGATATATATGACATGACATGGTCAATGTCAAGAATTTATAGTGGTTGACAACCACTGGTTGTTAATAAGTCTAGGCTGATGGATCTCTGAGGATAAAGTGGACAGTTAGCACGGTAAATTAAAAAAATAAGATTAGTGAATTGATATGGTTTGATTATATTAAGTTTTAGAAATACTATATTTATTAAATATTATTATTTTTAAACGTGATAATATAATTGTTGTGTTATAGAATAGTGATATTTAATATATGTTATATTTTTAAAACGTATTATAGTTAAATTATGTTATTTCTAGCTCAATTGGTCAATTAATTTATGATAATCAGTAAAATTAATCAACCGATAAAACCAATAAAATAATAAGAAAAATCTTAAAATTTTTAAAATAAAAAAATTTTACTGAGATTTTTAATATCTAAAGATCTAATATTTTATATAGCGACATAGTTATTAAAAAAAATAATCACCAAAAACTGTTATAAAAATCTGATTTTTAAGTTTATACAAAGAAGTACGGTAGAAATTGCTTGTTTTAAAAAAAAATATTAAAAACAAATTAATTTTTTAAATTTATTTTGTTCGAACACTCCTAACAATGAATAGCATGATTTGGGTTTTGGCCCTCACAAAATTGATGTTCCATTTACGTGGGCCCTAGTTGCCTTGCCACCATGATTTTTGTTAGGGGTGTTCAAAAAAACCGAAAAACCGAGTAAACCGATAAAACCGATAAAAAATTAACCGAAAAAACCGAACCGAAAAATAAAACCGATTAAACCGATTAGATAATGTAGGAAAAACCCCGGTTCGGTTCGGTTTTCGGTTTTGTAGTGCAAAAACCGGGTTAACCGGACCGGACCGAACCGGTTCAAAAATTTCGGTCCCTAGTATAAATACAAAATTTTATCGAGCCGCGCCGCACCCCTCTCTTCTCTCCAGACTCCAGTTCTCCACTGCGCGCAACAAACCCTAAACCTAAACATTTCAATCTCTCCTCTCACTACTCAGAGCCACCCGCCGGCCCACCCCCTCGCCCCCCACCCTCTCCGGCCTCCGCTAAGGCCGTCCCCGTACCAGAGCACCCACAACCCGTCCACTCTCGCCTCTTCGCCTCTCCCTCTCCACTGTCCACTCTCCTTAGACTAAGAAAAGTAGAAAACATAAACACAGATCGACGATCGACGTTTCCTCAGTCTCAACTGGACCAAAATAGTCTGTGTTTCCATCAGACCGACGGTTCCTCAACCTCTCAAAACCAGTAAGTTTTAATTTTTTTTCTCCTTTCTAATTAATTAATTCGGTTAAGGTTATTGTTATTTTAAATACAGTTAAACTTATTTTTTTAACGTTTCTTCCTCAGTCTCCACTGGATCAACACAGTCGGTGACTCGGTGTTTCCATCAGACCGAGCCTCTCAAAACCGGTGAGTTTTAATTTTTTTCTCCTTTCTAATTAATTCATACAGTTAAGCTTATTGTTATTTTTAATCAATTTTGTTGGGTGATGAATTTTGGTTTAGTTTGAAACCACTGGATAACGAATTTTTTTTTCCTATATGGGTTGAACTTGTTTCTGAGTTTGAAACCTGTGTCGTTTATATAAATTACTATTGTTACATGTACAGTTAAGCTTATTGTTATTTTTAATCAATTTTGTTGGGTGATGAATTTTGGTTTAGTTTGAAACCACTGGATAACGAATTTCTGTTTATTTATCACTTCCAGTTCCTTATGTGCCAGACTATTCTTCTTCTCCTTTTTAGAATTTATCTGTAATATTATCTGTAATATTATTAGATGTTGTTCTGTTTCTGTCTATAAAATTTACCAATTGATGCCTTCACATTCTTGGTTATTATTTTATTTTCTGTTTGGTTCCTGTGAAGATTGATTTCTTAGGTATTTGTTTTGTTGAGCTAATGTGACAGTTAAGTTTGTGTCTTTTTTAGGATTAAAGTATGATTTTAATGTGTGATTTCTTTGGTATTCGTTTCATCTTTACCTTATTTTAGCTCATTGATAATTTCACCTTATCAAAGTAGAGTTATGTTATTGATGTTATTTTGATCATTCTTTTAGAACTGATATCCGTCAAACCTATTCATTCCTTGAGAATAATAGTTTTCCAGCATGACTAAATTTGGATTGAATGTCATCTTTGACAATCTCCTTCTTTGCAGCTCTTAAAGATAGTTTTGTTTTTCATTTTGGTCTGTTGTATGAAGTTTTTTTTTTTTAAATATGGAGATTGTATTTTAATTCCCTTAGTCATTGATTTGGTTGTTTGTCTTTCATTGCAAACTAGTTTTGTTTTGATGAGTTTTTTTTATTCGGTTTTGTTTTGTCATTCTGTAAAATGTATTCATTATTCTGTTTTGGATGATCTTGATTGGCATTTTGTAGTCATTAAAATCATGTTATTCTTGTATTCATTGTTCTGTTACTTCTGTAATTATTTTTCCTCCATTGATAGATTTTCTAAGCTTGTTTTGACACATTTTCTAAGCTTGTTTTGACATGTTACATGACTTCTGTAATATTTGTTTCATTTCAATTTTTAAACTGATTTTAATCTTTATGTTTATTAAGTGCTGAAAAGAATTGTGCAAGTGATAATGAACATGTTTGCATTTGGTAATTTACAGATGGAAAACCTTCAAAATCAAAATGCTTCATCCACTGGCACTACCCCAACATCAACCAATGCCCCATCTTCAAACACTAACCCAGCGCCAGCATCAACTACTGCAGGATCCACCACGGATAGTAAAGGTAAACAACTTCAAGTCCCTGCATCTAGGAAAAGAAATGTTGATGATAAAAAAAAGTCACAAATTTGGGATCATTTTACAAAACTTGATGGTGATCCTACAACCCCTAGAGCTGAATGTAATTATTGTGGAAAGGATTATGCATGTCATACTATTATTAATGGGACAAGTAATATGTGGAGTCATTTGAAAGTATGCAAAAAGTTTCCTTTTGTGGTTGATAAGAAGCAAAAAATTTTGGTATTAGAACCTAATAAAGTAGGGGGTGAATTAGGAGATCGAAGTGTGGGAACTCTTAAGGCAATAGGTTATGATTATGATGAATGCAGAAAGGCACTAGTGAAAATGGTTATAATTGATGAGTTGCCTTTTAATTTTGTGGAGGGTAAGGGACTTAGATTATTTTCTAGGACCTTGCAGCCTAGATTTGACGTTCCTTCTCGTTTCACTGTTATGAGAGATTGTTTGAAACTTTATGTTGAAGAGAAGGAAAGATTAAAGAGAGCTCTTAAGGGTCAACGATTATGCTTAACAACAGATACATGGACATCAATCCAAAACATTAACTATATGTCCTTAACGGCTCATTGGATTGATAATGAATGGAATTTGCATAAAAGAATTCTGAATTTTTGTCAAGTTTCCAATCATATGGGTGAGACAATTGGTCAAGTTATTGAGAATTGTTTGTTAGATTGGGGGATTGATAAACTTGTAACTGTTACAGTAGACAATGCAAGCTCTAATAATGTTACTCTTTCATATTTAAAGAATGTGATGAAAGATTGGCCAACTAATATATTGTCAAATGAACATTTGCATGTTAGATGTTGTGCACACATTGTAAACCTGATTGTATGTGATGGTTTGAAAGAGATGAATGTTTCTGTTGTTAAGATTCGAAATGCAATTAGGTTTGTGAGATCTTCACCCTCTAGGCTACTTGCATTTAAGAAGTGTGCAGAAAAGTTGCATATAGAGTGTAAGAAATCATTGTGTTTGGATGTTGCAACTCGATGGAATTCAACTTATCTTATGTTAGAAGCTGCTGAAAAGTTTGAAAAGGTGTTTGTGAGGTTAGGTCAAAGTGAACCTAGGTATGTGAGTTACTTTTTGGAGGTTGATTCAAAGGGGAATAAAAAAAACATAGGGCCACCTAGTTTGGAGGATTGGGAAAATGCTAGAACTTTGCTGAAGTTTTTAAAGATCTTTTACATGGTTACATTGAAATTTTCTGGCTCATTGCATGTTACATCAAATTCTTTCTTCAATGAATTGATTTACATGCATACAAACTTGATGCAATTGTGTAAAAGTAGAGATAATCTTTTGAGTGGAATGGCGATGAACATGATGAGTAAGTTTGAGAAGTATTGGGGTTATGGAGCAAATCAGAATTATTTATTGTATGTTGCTAATGTTTTGGATCCACGTCTTAAATTGAAATATGTGAAATTTTGTTTTGGTGAGTTGTATGATCATGACAAAGCACAATTGCTAACAAAAAAAGTGAGAGATAATTTGGTGAGCTTGTATGAGTTTTATTTGAAAGCCGATGAAGTGGTGGATGATAATAGGCATAAACAAGATGTTAATGATGCTATTGATGACATGGAGATAGATGTTAACACTTTAGCTCGGTTCAAAAGGCACTTGCTAGAGGAAGATAGTGTGGAAAATAGAAATGAGGTTGAGAGGTATTTGGTCGATGGTTGTGAGGATCCTAATGATGATAAATTAGATATTTTGGGTTGGTGGAAGATTAATGCTTCAAAATATAAGATACTTTCGAAAGTTGCACAACATGTTCTGGCTATTCCTATATCCACAGTGGCTTCCGAATCAGCCTTTAGCACAGGTGGTCGTATACTCGACCAATTTCGAAGTTCTCTATCTCCAGCAACAGTTCAAGCACTTATTTGTTGTCAAAATTGGTTGCATCATGGTCCAATTCCAGTTGATAATACAACCTTGATGAATGATTTTGAAACCTACGAAAACCTTGAATCAGGTAATGTTTCTTAAAAACTTACATCTTTTATTTTATGATTTATTAATTAACATATTTTTATTCTAACATGTTTAATATTTTATTTTGTAGAATTTGATGGAAAGTTGCATTTAGCAACGGATGATAATTAGTTCACAAATTGTGATGCATATGGTATAAATATCTTTTTTTATTTTTATATCTTCTGATTTAATTTATCATGTTATAATTCTAGATTATGAATTTCAGGAATCAAAGTGCAATGCTCTTGAAGTGCTTTTTTATTGAGACGATGTGCACATGAAGATTTATTTTTTGTGGCTTGGAGTGTTTTACGATAATGTAATGTTATTTGTTGTTTTTTTGTTAAGCCCTTTGAAGGCAATGGTTTGTAATTTGGATTTAAACTTATTGTTGTGTGATTGTGAGTGCGTGTTATTTATTTAAACTTTTCGGAAGTAGAAAAATATTAGTAAGTTAAAAAATATATTGAACAGATTGACATTAATAATTTCATATAAATGAATATTTAGGGGTAAAAAAATTAAATATATTTGGAATCTTCAAAGAAAATGAGACAATATCAATATTAATTGTAAGCCTAATAGAAATCCATTAGAAACCCATTACAAAGCCCATAAAAAAGCCCAAAATAAGCCCAAAATAAGCCTATAGGTTTGTCCGGTTTTTTGGATAAAAAACCGGACCGAAACCGGACCGAAACCGGCCGGTTTGGGCCGGTTCCGGTTCGGTTTCGGGTCTCTTTTTTTTTTTTTTTTTTCGGTTTGGGTTTTTTTTTCGGGTCAAAACCGAACCGAACCGGATTTGCTCACCCCTAATTTTTGTATCGTAATGTGAAAACTGAAAAGAATGAGTATGACAACTTAGTCACTGTATTTGTAGGAAACTAGACTACTAGTCCTTTTAGTTACAAAAATCCTATATCTAATCCAAGTATGTATTTTTCGTATCCTTTTGTAATTGAGTCCCTCTGTCAGTTGTCCGTTATTGCAGTGGCTTTAAGCATTAATGGATAAGGCAATAAACGGTCGAAGTTGCTCAATAAATTAATTTATGAGTTTTGAAACTGAAGGGACTAAATTAACTTCTTTTTTTAGAATTCTAGCGAAAATGAAATTTTGCCAAGTTTGTTTTCGAATGTCTTGTCAAGGCAGTTAAATTCTAATAAATGCATGAGCAAGCTCTTAAATTTTAAGTTTTATTTCAATTTATGGTATTCAAGAAGGATTTTCTTCTCTTTTTCCCTTTTTTTTTTTTAAAAAAAAAGAGGTTGGTTAATCACAAATCTCTCTTTAAAAAAAAACATTATTGCATAATATATAAGTACTATTTGAAAACGCGGTGTAAACCGTGTTTCACAAAAATTTAATTTTTTTTTGTATATTTTGAATCATTTTGATGTACTGATATAAAAAATAATTTAAAAAAAACATTATTATGATGCATTTCAGCACGAAAAACACTTTGAAAAGCAACCACAACTACACTCTCAAACAGGCACTAAAAACCAACACTAATGTGAAATTAGTATCCCACTGTGATTTGATTATTCTGGAAAAAGGAGAAAATAATTAGGTTTACCGATTTCCATGAGTTTTCCTATTGGAACTCCGGCCGGCCGGTACTGATTTTGGATGAACGGAAAATCATAATATTTTAAGATGAACGATTCTATCAATGGCAAATTAGACGTCCAACATTTGCTGGATTGTGATGTTAGTGTTGGTGATGGCCCACAAACAGAGCATCATTCTACTGGAAACAGAGCATGCCAAGCGGTAATGAGCAGCACAAACAATGAAAAGGTATTTTTATTATATTCTTTTCAACTCTTGCCGCTTCCACTAATTTAAGGAGTTTCTTTTCTTCAAAAAGAAAGCTTTCAAGGGTTGTCATGAGCTGTTTCAAAAGACTTGCTACGAGCAGCTTACACTGAACCCTACGCAAAAAGTAAAGCTTTTTCTTTGATTTTATTCCATCTTTTTTTCTCTACTTGTTTTTTTTATTATAATTTTATTCAATAAAACATTATTTTTATTGAATACTATCAAATAAAATGAATTTCAAACAGTAACCGGTCAAAATGTTTCATCCGTTTTTTCGTGGGTTTCTTCTCTCCCTCTCATTTCTCTCACTTGATTTCTCTTTTAATTTTTATTTTTATTTTAATTGTGTTTAGATTGTTATCCCGACTAAATTTTTAATTTCTTTTAAGGTTTTTGGTGTAGAACTCTCCGGTTGTTTTTCTTTTCTTCTCCTTTCTCTCTTTACAACTCAGGTTGTCTGTATATAAAGGATGAAGAACTAAAATTTTCAGTTTATCCTTTTATTTATGAAAATATCATTAAAAAGTTTCTATTTTACTATTTTACCCAACTTTTTACAGTTTCTTATGGCCTCCTTGAACTCTAATTGTTTTAAAAATTTTGCTCCAATGTAGAAAAATGTATTTGAAAATTTCTAGTAAAGTTTCAGCCCAATCCAACAATTAGATTGAGACTTATACTTATTAAAGTTAAATTGATCAGTAGATGAATTTATATAAAAAATTTAATTTTTCTTGTGTCATCCTTGCATGGACCATATTAATTTCTCAACTAAGTTCTAGAAACCATTTTCTTATTCCACAATACATTCATCTTTTATTTCATTCATGAGTTTATTACTGTCTCACGATAACATTATTAATTTTATTTGGGTTTACACTAAAACGTTTTTAATATATATACATAAGCTCATTTAATAATTTCTCTTTTATTTACCATTTATTATAAATCTTTAACTTTCAAGGGTTTACACTAGCTATTTGACATGTGCTTCTCTATGGGTTGGGTAATTTTGTTTTTCAATAAAAAATATGAATATCATTTTCCAACATGTTTTTTGCCATAAAAAAATTCTCAATCAAAAAAATTATGCAAGCATTTTATTAAATAAATCAACCCTTCCAATAAATATAAAAAAACCATTAATTATAAGTAAAGACTAAACTGCAAAAAATTAAAAAATAGATGTAGATCAAGAAAATTGATCTCGCAACACAAGTTATATACCCAATTGTGTCTAATAACTTTGTTTCTTAGAATAAATTTTTATTTAAGTTGAACTATAAAGAAAGAATACCTTTAAACATAAAAAAAATGATAAAATCTTACCCATAAAATAAAATAAGTAGAAATTAAGTCATTTTCTATCAAACAAATATCATAAAATTTGTTAAAAATTCATTAAAAATAAAAATAAAAATATCCAATAAAGGATGAAATTTCAAGAAAAAAAAGACAAAAAATTCAAAGGGAAAAAAGTCTTAGTCACGCGGGCTTAATCTAGTTTGACCCAACTGATCTAAGCTTAAAAAAGCCCAGGTGCATGGGCCTTTCAACCCAGGCCTGTGTGACGGGGCCAAATATATATTTTTGTTTAGAAAGAAACGGACAATCTATCATCCACCCCTAATTGTTTATAAAGGCATGTGCAATACTTTGCTTGTTGAGGTAAATGATTTTTTTTTTTCTATATTTTAGTTGTTGTCTAGGAAATTAGAGATGATAGTTTTTAAACCTAGAAATTCATTTTCAACCAATTATTTTTACCCAAAACAACTTTATATACTCATATATGACTTCAAAAAACTGAAAAACCCAATATCAAAAAACATTTTGAGCTCAAAACTACCACCTAATGCAAAGTTAAAAGTAAAACCACCTAGAATAAAACTTTATTCATTCAATAGAACCCATTAAAATCAAAATCGATTTTTTTGTGGCTACAATCAATGTAAACCGAGACTTTCCTCTCTAGATCAGCAAGCTTTTCCAACTAATGATGATCCTCAAGCAGAATTGGACATGTAAAACAAAAATCACTTAGAATTCTGATTTTGTAGAGGGCCCTTCTCCCTATAAAAACAAGTAGATTCTGTAAACTAGAAACTTCACAATTACAATCTAACATGGATAAACAAAACAGACAAGAAGTTACACTGCAATGAGCATTGCAGATCTTACCTCTTAGTCCAACAGTAGGAGAAGATTATAATTCTAAACTAGAGCCCCAGAATTTATAGTTAAGAACTTGTAATTATAAGCTCTTGACAGATGGTCCTGCATCAAAATGAATCAAAAGGATTGAAACTAGCAGCAAACAAAATGGATATAAATATTAACTCGATTAAACAGAAACATTATAAGTTGGCCAAGGATTTGAAGGTGTAAAGAGTTAAAGTTGGTGCCTTGTAAGGATCCAAGATGTCTGCAAGAGAGAAAAGGAGGGAGCTAGCTTTGCCTGTAAGAAAAATATAGAGTGATGGATGAAAGATTACTCTCTACATTCATTTATTCTTATTCTTTGCAAGTTTGATGGTTGCCATTTTAAGAGGAACTCAGACATGAAAGAGCAAGTCTTTCGCATTCATTTTTGTCCTGCTGTCTGTTTAGCTCAACATGTTCCATCCTTAAGCATCTGCGTGGTTCATTGAGCCAGTAATTGCCTATGATGCTGGAGAGAGATTAATAATCTACTCTTCAGTGTCCTCGTTGGTTCATCAATGGGGTTCTGGCATCACTGGTAGCAATACTCTTCCTTTGAGGAGAGGCTGTGGGTTCGATTCTTCAAAGCCGAGTGAACCTCATTTCCTAAGCCCCCCCCACCTTTTCAATCTTAACTGGGATTGGTGCGTATGCTTGTGGTGGTTTTTGTATGTCTGAATTTCCAAAGATTTCATCACCAAAAAGAAACAATTTCCAAAGATTTGATTTCAACTTTAAATTGTGATAAAGAGTTGCCAAATGTAGCACATTGGTGGACCAGTGATAAGTTGCAGCCTGCAGGGCCAGCTCCGGCAACTGTCTAGCAGTCTCTTCTTTTTTTCTTTCAATGTCCCGGATGATGTCTTGATTTAACACCGGTCAAGACTGGTGACTCATTTTGCACCTGATACTTTCCCTACAAGATTTGATACCCTGGTGTCATCTATGACAAAGCAGCAAAAAAAAAAAAAACACGGCAAATTTAGAGGGTAAACTGATATGAAAAGAGGCCTGACTGAAGAGCATAGGAAATCTACTTATCCCTTGGAAATCTATAGAGAACACAGCAGGGATTTTTATTGTAAAGCACCTGTTATTACAGAAACCTTCATATGACACAATATAACATTTTATTACAAAGACTCTTCAATCAGTACATAAAGAAGTCACAAAACAGCATTAAACCCAGTATACAAAGGTACAGCAACCAAATGGAAAAATGTCGCCATTTGAGTCCTTGAAAAAAAATATTTTTGCTTTCTTTACTCCTCTCAGCACCAGAAACATCTTCAAATGCTTGGCCTCATATTGAGGTGAGAAGCAAGCTTCTGACCCAGAGACTTGTCAGCCTGTAACCAAACAAAATAATGTAGTAATAATTGGTTTATGCCATCTGAAAACTAAAATGAACTATAGCGATACAACTATATAATCAGCTTAACATCAACCAAAAAAGTAGATGGCAACACAGAACTCATGCATTTTATATATAGTGAAAAATATTCATTCATCCAATCAGGAGATTGATATGAGTATAAATGTTTGCATGGGGATGGAAACTTCACCTGAGACCAGTATGATATCCAAATACTGCGGATTTCATATGTAACCCTTGGGTCAGACAAGGCCTCAACCCAACGGCGAACGAAGCGCTCTTTCCTGAAAAAGTAAATCAAAAAGGAAAATTAAAGAACAAAGGACTTAGTTTGTTATATTGGAATCTAAAACATGATAAATGTCTCAGAAATCACAAGATAAGGATACCTGTCTGGTGAAAATGAACGGTATCTCTCGCCAGGCTGCTTGAAGTTATTCTCCTTCTCAATTATGCACTGTGATAATGAAGAGAGACGGACAGCACAGAATTATACAAAGATAAATTAGTTCAGTGGGATAATTAAGAGCTAACACTCTTGATACAGATAAAGCAACCCAGAGTATCATGAAAGCATCAGTTCAGTTGCAGGGTTAGAAGGTATCGCGGAATACATTTTCACTGGCTCTCTGAAACCACAGCTCAATTCTAACCCAAAACCAGCCTACTTACCACCCTTCAATATTCAAAACACTGAAGGAAATAGAGATACAAACCTTCTCACGCTTGCCAGTGTGAATGACAGAAGGATTAGGGTATCTCTCAGCATGACGGACAGGATCAAACCTTGAGGGGAAGTAATTGACCTAAAAACAAGCCCTTATCAGATAATGATCCTAGGATAGCATTAAGTCCAAAAAAGTAGCGTATACATGAGCTCAGAGAGAGAGAGAGAGTGTACCTCCTCGTCCCTATGCATAAAATTCATGAAACCTTCATGGTGATTGTTGTGATGAGCACACTTTGGAGCATTTGCTGGAAGCTGGAGATAATTTGGCCCAAGGCGGTGCCTCTGAGTATCAGCATACGAGAAGATTCTAGTTTGCAGCAACTTATCATCCGAATAGTAGATACCAGGCACTATAATAGCAGGGCAAAATGCTAGCTGCTCGTTCTCCGCAAAGAAGTTATCAATATTCTTGTTCAACACCAAGCGGCCCACAGGCATCAAAGGCAAGATGTCTTCAGGCCAAGTCTTGGTTACATCAAGTGGGTCAAAGTCAAACTTGTCTTCATCAGCTGGATCAATTATTTGAATGAAAAGCTTCCACTCAGGGTAGTTTCCAGCCTTGATGGAGTCATAGAGATCCTGTGTGGCATGACTGTGATTGGATCCGCCAACTTTTATGGCCTCGTCTTCCAATAAAGACTTGACCCCACATGTTGGTTTCCAGTGGAATTTCACATAATATGCCTTCCCAGCCTTGTTGATTAGAGTATAGGTGTTAACACCAGAGCCTTCCATGTGCCTGTAATCTTGTGGAACACCAATGTCATCAAGCAGGAAGGAGAACATGTGCAAGCTCTCGGGATGGTGTGAGAAGAAGTCAAGTATCCTCCAGTTTTCCTGAATGTGTGATTTAGGGTTGGGCTTGAGGGCATGAACCATATCAGGGAACTTCATCCCATCACGAATGAAGAAGACTGGGAAATTGTTGCCGACCAGATCAAAATTTCCCTGGTGAGAGCGGTGAAACAGAATTCAATATTGAACCTTTCAGTCAATAACTTCAAATGCACAGTCAATTCCAATTCTACAACGGGAAGCATGTTACTATGATATGCATTGATCAGGTTTTCCGTCATGTATTGATAAACAAACACATCATAGCAACACCCTCCGCATGCATTAAGCATGTCATATTGATAGAATCTCACAATGAATTGGGGGGGGGGGGGGGTGCATCCTTTTAAAATTTAAAGATGAAAAGGCAAGATAACAGCAAGAACATTCTGAGTTATTGTTGCAACATAAATGATAGGCTGCCAACAGATATACGATACCAATTACCTACTTCTGTGATTTTTCAGTACAAAGAGGAAGAGAAAAAACAAGAAGAAGTCCTTGAACAAAAAACAAAAAAATATTGTTACCTCTCTAGTGTAGAATTTCACAGCAAAACCTCTGGGGTCTCTTAGAGTTTCAGGACTGCCGCGTTCATGGATAACAGTAGAAAACCTGACAATAACAGGGGTCTGGACTCCAGGGGCTCTAAGGAAATCAGCACAAGTGAGATGAGATATATCATTGGTCACTTCAAAAAACCCTTTAGCACTCGCACCTCTAGCATGAACAACACGTTCTGGGATTCTTTCCCTGTCAAAATTAGCAAGTTTCTCCACCAAATGATAGTCCTCAAGCAGAATCGGACCTTCAAAAGAGAAGTTCTACTTCAAACTCTGAGATTTGCATAGTATTCACAAACTAACTTGGTTTCAATGCATCGCAAGTAAGCTGAATTAGAAACTACAAAACCCAAATCAACCAAAAGGTGTAAAAATACCTCACTAAAGCTCAAGCCATCACCTAAAGCACTCTATAATGAACTCAGACATGAAAGAAGTCCACAAAGCATGACAAATTTTTACCTCTGGAACCAACAGTAAGCGATGAGTTATTATTCCAAACTGGAGCACCAGAATTTGTAGTGAAGAACGGAGAGTTGTAAGAACTTGATGGACGATACTGCATCATGAAAACGCATCAAAAAGAGACATCAAAACTGTATAGAGTACCCAACAACGAAAATCAAAGAGAGTTTGAAACATATTTAACAGGAATATATGTGAATTTCAGACCAGTAAATTAAACACATCATTTTTTTTTTACTTGTATTAAGCAGAGACATGAATTTGTTTTGAAGAGGGAGAGGGGTAGAATAAGAACCTTGTAAGGATCCATGATGTCTCGTGTAAGAGAGAAAATGGAAAGATTTAGACGAGAAAGAGAGGTAAGTGAAGAGTGGAAGGTGGAAAAACACTCTTATGGTCATGCATTGGCAATTCTTCTAGCTAGTCCAGTAAAATGACAAGAGAATTCTCTAAAACAAACAAGAAGAAGAATTAATGAGATGAGGATAATAGTAAGTTTATTTTTTTTTTTTTTTTATGAGAACGTCATGCATTGGCAATTCTTTATCTCTTATTTTTGTGCTCTCATGTAACCTCACACCCAGATGAGCTTATGGTCTTATGGCAGAGGATGGTTTCGGACCTTGAATTGTGTTTTTTTGGGATAACTGCTGCCACTTCTGGAGGGGCTTTCATGGAGACGTGAGCTATTATTAGCCACTAGGAGAGTCACGTATATACAAGAAAATATTAGCAGTTTTATCTCTATATATATGTATGTGTCAAAATATGGTACATGAAAATTATATTAGGTTATGGATTGATGAATGCCTGTGATATTTAATTATAATTCAATCTATCTAGCTAGTTTATTAAAATAAATTAATTAATCCTTGTAATAAAAAATATAGTTAAATTACTCCTTGACCAATGTTGAGCATGCTTAACTTAATATATATATATATATATATATATATATATATATATATATATATATATATATATATATAGTAAATTCAACGTCACTAGATAGCGTAGCTATGCTACTAAATACAAAAAATTAAAAATCGAACAAAGCTTGTTCTTATAATTCTGTAGAGCTCTTTATGTAAAGAAGCATTTTGTTCGATCTGGATATTTTGATGGGAATTAATGAAGTGAATTCTTTCCAATAATTTGTAGTTAATTAAGACTCCGTTTGTTTGCTGAAAAGTAATTTCCTTTTGAAAAATAAATTTCGGGAAAGTGAATTCCGTGAATTCCAAGAAAGTGAATTATTTTCTGATGTTTGGTAGTGTAATGGAAAATAAGTTGGAAAACATTTTCCAGTGTTTGGTTATGTCATTGAAAATAAGCTGAAAAATAACTTATTAATGTTTTATTTTTCTCAAGTTTATTAAATTAATGAGGAACAAATCTTACAAATTAAAAAGTTGAATGAGAATGAAATTGAAAAAAAATATAATTTCATAAATTATCTCAAATAAAATAAATAATAATCAAAATAATAGAAATCAAATCTAAAAAATAAAAAAATGAAAGATGAAGAAATTAAAATAATAATAATTAACATTTCATAAATTATTTCAAAAAAAATAAGTAACAATCAAAAGAATGAGGATCAAATTTGATAGATAAAAAATTTCAATAAAAAATGATAAGGGAAAAGCAAATAATAATTATAAAAATGATGACCAAAGTTAATATAAAAATTAAATTTTAAGAGATGAAATTAAAAAATAAATATTCAAAACAAAATATATATATCAATCAAAAGTTTGAGAACCAAATTTGATAGAATCAACAAATAATATGACATTTCTAAATTTTTCACAACTTCCGGAAAGTGTTTTCCGCCCAAATTTTTCAGGAAAACACTTTCATGGAAATCAAACTAAATTTTTCTTTGACTTGAAAGTGTTTTCCGTTGACCAACTTTTCTAATGTCAAACAAACACAGAAAAGTTTGGAAAATGATTTTCCGGAAAGTGAATTCCGGAAAACAAACTTAGCCTAAATGTGACTGGAGTGTTTAATTATAGCTAAAATATGGGATTTAAATGAAATGAATTTGAATTAAAAAAAAAAGAGTTCGTAATGTTTTTTTTCGGTTTCTTGGTTGGTTAAATCAATCACTCTTTTGATTAGAATACATATTTGCGATAAAATTATTATTAATATTTTAATATAATTAATTTAGTAGTATTTATAAAGTCATATTGATGTTTCTCCACCTAATATAAATTGTTAAACAATTACGTACATTATCATCACAAAGTAAAAGTATTAATTTTCAATGCAATTCATTGTGTAGTCAGGTGTGTTGATGTGCTTCAAGAGATTCTATGCTTAATTAGAGCAACGAATACAATCAACTTTTTAATCAAGTATAGATAATTCTAATTTTGTAATATAGTATTAAAGAGTAATATAAATTTATTTATCATATTTCGCTTAAAATTTTAAAATTTTAAATTAAAATAATTCTTTACATGATGTAAAAACATAGTTGACCACACAGTTAGAAAAATTTATGCTCTCATTTTATCTAATTAAACTAATGAACTTGAGCATAATTAATGCAGTGGTGAGAGGTTTGTAAGATGGTGTTCATAATTTTAAATTTTAAATTAATTAATGAAATAATTAAGTCTTTAACATATAAAGGTAAGGAAGAGAGATTTGGATGCTATTTATGAATTTTAAAACATCAGTCTATTCGAACATTTTGAATCAATTTTTATTTTTTAAAATAAAAGAAAAAACAATTATGTTTCCATAATTGAATCGAAAACTTTGACCGGGTTGTAAGATATCAACAAATATAGTGTATATGACCATGCATGATAATCAATAATTAAGTCAATAAATGATTGTTTAAATAAACTGTGATTATTGAAGTTATATTTATGTTCACAATGAAATGTTTTTTTTTTTTTTTAGCAGCATGGCTCCACGTAAGAAATCAATATTTTCTTAAAACATCCTATTTTTCTATAACTAGATTTTTTCTCATTTTAGATGGTTTTAAAGTTCGGAATACGGTAATAATTAATTATTTTTAAAAATATTTTTTATTTTTAAAAAATATTATATTTAACTTCAACACATAAATAATCTAAAAACATATAAAATTATAGTTGGAAATATTCGATTAAGTGATATTTGTAAGAACTTCACAAAACTAAGGTGGCTAATCACGCAATCCCTTGCCATAGAAGTAATTTATAAATTTATGGCATTAAATTAATATTATTTCTACAAATAAGATTTTATTTATTTATCGTTTTCATTTCTATGTCCTTATGTTTTAGGGTAAAAATGGATGATAGGAAACAGTTTTAACGAATTTTACACGGAGAAACAAGTGACTTAAAACTATTACCGCAACCTTCGATGGACGTAGTACTTTGTGTTTCCAATACATATATGCAACTTTCTTAATTTCAGAGGAAAAAGAAAAGAATACAAAGTATGAAGAACGAAGATGAAGATTGTCATCAAAATCTTAACGTTAGCCGATAAATCAACGATCAATGTCTTTTGAAAGTCTAAAAGGTCTGTGTATAATCAAGAACTGTGATTGAAATGTCCAGATGTTAATCTCTTCACCGCTCCTACCTATAGCACGAATCGAATCAATTAATGGAACACATTTCTACTCTGACAAACAAGATGTTTTCGAGTTAAAACCTATATATTCTGTTGATATTCCCGAGTCGTTCTACGTTCAAACACGCAGTTTATCCAGTTGGACTGGCATGGCATGCCGGTTTCAAGAAATTACAAGCAGAAGATGAAACTACTCTTCACAATTTTCTCAGAAAAAAGTCAATTCCCTTAATTTGTAATGCTAGTAATCCATCTGGGACTTCTTTGTTTAGGCGTAAAATTATCATGGCATTTAGAATATTGCTTATTGTATGGTGGACTGTGTAGAGTTATAAGAGAGTAGTCACCAAGATGCTTCAAGAATTAACCCTAACATCTTTTACATGATGGCTCTCCTTAAATATCATCACGTACGTTGGACAGAAAGAACAGAAAAGAGAAATGCACTTAATTCACACTTTTTTGTTACAAAAGCATGGAAGGGGGGAATAAAACAAAGAGATAATTTGAAGGAAGCCATATCGAGTACAAACAAGTTCCCAGCATTCTTGTTATCTATATAACAAGAATTTCCTTCAAGAGTTTATTAAAACAAAAGGAAAAAGAAAATGAAAATGAAGAACATCTAAATGCGATCATATTTCCACTAAATGGACAAATAATTTATTACAACTCTAAATCTCTAATACTCAAATGAGCATGATTTAAAAGCAAGTAATAAAACATAGGTTAAAAACATCTTTGAGCAGCCTAATTATAATTTATTTGGATGCTCCCTCGTTGCCATTGTTATGATCAGCTTTCGGAGGTTTATTAAGATCAAACCGGTTTCCACTGCTTGGGGGAGAAGAAGATCCAGAATTACTTTCTGATTCTCTCGGTGGTTCCGTATTCAAATCAAAGTTTCTTCGATTTGTCGAAGAACCAGCCTCATGACCTTGATCGTGCTTCATCTGATTTAGAGTGTCTATTGCCAAACTTAGCAGCCTTGGTGCTAATTGGCTTCGTAGAGCACTTTGATCTCCCTGCTGGTCATTAGGCTTTTCTGGAGACCATTCCGGAGGGGGGAAGGCACCTCTCCAGCCGCGATCAGGGTGTGCACGCATATGACCAAATACCGCCTTCCAGGAGGCAAATGTTCGGCCACATGTAGAGCACGTCGGTTCAGCGTCAGGATTAATGTCCATCTCTCCCTTAGCCTTCTTGGACACATGAGGACTGCTCTCTTCACCCTTTCCAGATCGTTTTCTCAAGGACGACCCTTCTCCAGCCACTACAGTAGCAGCAACAGTACTGGGATCAACAGCAGCAGTACCACTCCCTCCAATTCTTACAGGAGTTGATGGGCTAGCACCACCAGTTAAAGTCACGGCAGCAGGAGATGCACCAACTTCAGTTCCTGCCGGCCTGGCAGGACCAGAAACAGAAGAAGGTCCACCGGTTTCGACAGTAGACCGTTGGACTGTTGGCCTTGGTGGGGCGATAGCCTCCTCTTGATCGTTGAGGTTTCTTCTAGGGCTGTTGGCTGCTTCTGAATGCTCATTGGCCTTATCAGGGATGGCAGCAGCATCCTTGTTATTGTTGTTGTTGTTGTTGTTAGTCATGGTGAATCAAGAAAAATGGGATTAAGAACAAAAACAAAGAGATTAAAGGGCTAATTACTTGTGATTAATTGTTGTGCTAGGATCAAGCAAATCAAAGGCGTATTTAAAGAGTTGTGGAGGCAAAAAAATATTTAAAATGGCAGTTAGTTACAGTTACCTTTGGTGTCTCTTCATGTTATGGTACTGTTTAGGTCTATGGTTAAATGATGTGATTCTTTATTTCTGGACGTACACGTGGTTTATGTTAGTGTATTGGACGGTAATGATGTGGTGTATTCTTGGTAGTTAGGGGGTGGAAATTGGTGGCATTTCGAAGAGGAGGGAAACTATAACGTTGGTGCCTCTTTGGTTTATTAATTTACGAATGTGCCCTTGATGGTGTTGGTCATGAAAAGTTGTATCCTGCTGGTCATAGGTGTGCGAATTAATCAAAATAGGAAAAGTTTGATTTTTTAACTTTAATATTTTATGCCTAATTGAGAATAAAAATCTAGTATTTATATGAATTACCTTTTCTATCGGGATTATCTTATCAAAAAGTTTGAACGACATTATTTTTCGAATATATCAATCATCGAATTTCGTTCGTTAACAGATAAGATTTCAATATATGAATTCGGTAAAATTAGCAATACACTAAATAATTCACTCATTTTAGATTTTTTATGAAACCATTTTAGGAAAAATAAAACTAGAAAATACAAATTTAGTATAGTTGTGAATTACCTTTTTAGTCATGCTAATCTTATCCAAAATTTCCACAACAATACCTACCAAATATTTCAATATTGGATTTTATTCATGCATTGATAAGTAATTTCGATATCTATCTAGAAGACACAAATCTAATATAGTTGTTAATTACCTTTTAAGAGCCATGTTAATCTTATTGAAACATTTTTATTACATCACCTACCGAATATTTCGATCATTAGATTTCATCAAGAATAAAATTTTGATATAGTTGTGAATTACTTATTTAGTCATGCTAATCTTATCGAAAAATCTTATCAAAATTTTTTATAATATCACTTATCAAATATTTCAGTTGTTAGATTTCATAAATCAAGTGCTCACAAAAAATCTCAAACAAGTGGGTTATATAATGTAATGCTGAATATATATTCGGCGGCACTACATTATATATATAACGACTCCACTTGTTATATAATGTAGTGCCGAATACTCGTTATATATATAATGTAGTGCCGAATATATATTCGGCTCTACATTATATAATGCACTAGTATATAAATATATCTTATAGATTGCTTGATATGGTTACTTAAATTCATTATAATTTTATTAGTGCCACCAAGTAATAAGACACATTTTATGATAGCACCAAGTAAAAACACTTTTTAGTTTAAACTTATATTTGTAACCACTTAAAAATGACTTTTTAACAACTTAAAAAAAAAATTCTTTTATAAAGTAAGAAAAAAAATTAATTGAAATTCCACTAATTAATATTAATTGCCTAACAATTAGTTAAATTATAAAAGGATAGGATGATTTTTTAAAGTGCAATACATGTATATAAATCTATTTAATAGTTTATAACTGTTATTTATTATGAATTAATAATTATTTGTTTTATTTTCTAAAGTAAAATGGTACCCTTTTTTATAAGAAAAATAAATTAAACCTAGCTATAAAAGGCAAAACAGAGACCAGAATATGGGTCTGCAAGGCAGTAAAAACAGAAAAGCAACAAAGAACCATGCACGCAATGCCCTAGATAGCTCAAAAGACCAAACAAAACAATCAAAGACCCAGCCCCTGCCTCTGTATCGTCCTCGATGCCAATATCAATCAGCTTCTTCAAGAGTTATATCAGTATCTTCCTCAGCAAAATCGCAAACTCGTAATTTCTAGAGACACTTCGTTTAGCAAGTCCATCAGCCATGTGATTAGCATCCCTTGAGGTATGAGAGGAAGACACTGAACCCATGAATGAAGAGCTCATGGAATCTCCAGTACTGCCTAATGGAGGAAGTGGAGATTCAATTATAATTCCCACACCAAACAAGTTTACTATAGATGAAGATATTCTGAAGCTTTAATCACTGCTAACAGCTCAGCTTCATTAGATTCTTTGATCCCGACTGGAAAAGAGAAAATACCTAATACGTACCAATCCTTTTTTATCAGGAAGAACCCCATTAATACCTGCACATTTAACCAGGCTTGCTAATAGAAGATCCATCCACGTTCCATTTTAGCACATAAGGTTCAAGGGGAGACCATGTGATTATAGGTCTAGAACTCTTGATGTTAGACCATCTAATCGGGCCATCAATAAAGATCAGTAAATCAAGAGCACAATGTGGAAAATAAAGAACGTGAAGGATAAACAAAATAAAAATAAAAAATAAAAAAATTCACTCGAGTCAACTTATCAATTTTATAGCATCATACGAGGTCGGGATGACCCCATACAAAAAAAATTGAATAAAAAAATAGAGGTTAACTCTAGAACAAACTAAATGATAAAAGAAAAAACTAAAAAAAAACAATTAAAAAAAAACTTAAGTCAATTCGGGTTAACTTGATTAATCTGCAATCCTGGATATTAGATCGGGATAATCCCTCATAGAAAGAAAATAAAAAAAAAACCATGAAACTCAAGGTGCGCCCAATAACCTAATATAGAAGGATGAAATAAAAAAAAAACCTAAAAAGATCAAAATGAAATCAGGCTAATCTTTGAAATACATGACCCGGGTTCTGAGACCGAGATGACTCCGTAGAAGGCAAACACAAAAAAAATCATGAAGCAAAATTCTCAATCATCCAAAAACCTGAAATTAAAAAAAAAAAACAAAACAAAACAAAGAATAATCAAATGAATGAGAACCAATTCTCATAAAAAAAAACAATGAAAAATAAAATTAATCAAAAAAGGGATAAAAAAACAAAAAAACAAAATCAAAAAAATGATTACCAAACCTAGTATAAAAATTAAATGAAATAAAATAATAAGGAATGAAATTAAAAAATAAAATAAATCAAGAAAATGATAAAAAAAAAATAATTATTTAATAGTTTATATGTATTATGATGCTTGAGTGAAAATGTTAAAGAAAACAATATGAAATGTAAAAAATATATTAACATATATATAACCATATCATCTAGAGTTTTTTTTTTATAGAACTTATTTTCAATTATCAAATTTAATAACCAAATAATCATAAATTTAAATTCTATCATCCCTAATTCCTAGCAACAATATCTAAAAGAAAAAATATCATCATTTCATTCTGGTTTCTGCCTGGTAATTATAATTAATTACTAAACCTGAATTGAATCTCGAAACTGAATTATAAAAAATAAAAATCCCCATTTTATATCCAATACCTTGTATCATGAACTGTACCAGTGTTTTTTATTTGTTTTCAAAAGTAAATATTAAAATTTCATAGCTTTATTAATTTCTCATTTGATCCAAAATGGCACACGCCCACGTAACGTGAAAGAAGGAGCTTATAATATGTGTGTGTGTGGACTTGTTCGTACACATCTTCTGGGAAGAACACAATGGCTCGGCCATAATCATCTCAGCTCCAAGGAGCATAAAGGTCCATGGTGATTTCTTTTTCTCAATACCTATACATATTATTTTCGGTTCGGTTCGGTTTTTATCAAAAAAAATAACCAAACCGAAATTGTTTTAAAAAAAAAAAACCGAAACCGAACCGAAACCGGGTCAAACCGACCGGTTTCAGTTCGGTTCGGTTTTTTAGGGCAAAAACCGGTTCAAACCGGTTTGCCTTGGTTTTTCCGGTTTGGCTCGGTTTTCTCGGTTTTTTCAGTTTGGCTCGGTTTTTGCTCGGTTTTTTTCGGTTTCGGTTCGGTTCGGTTTTTTGCTTATAAAACCGAAACCGAACCGAACCGGCCGATTTTTTTAAAATTTTAATCGGTTTAATCGGTTTTTTTTTCGGTTCGGTTTTTTCGATTAATTTTTTTCTGGTTTTCTCGATTTAATAGGTTTTTCAGTTTTTTTTATCACCCCTAGCAAATATGATGACAACCGGCAGAAATCCTTCAAAACGTAAAAACTATATTAACAGAAATTTCAAGCTATATGATCAGAAATGAAACAATATTTCTGAATCAATAAATGCGAAATATGATTTATCCTATTAATTAATTATTTATTCCAGACTCCAGGAAATGTTTATGATATCACACTTCCTAAGGACCAAAAGTTGATTTTGCAAGCATGCATAATGAAATAATTTCTTCTTACAAATAAAACTAAATTAATTCTTGGATTTTACTGTTCACTCAGGCATAAAATTATTGTGTACCGTGAATGTGTTATAAGTGTGTTTTTTTTTTTCATCCTTTAATTTTTTGGTCACTTAATTTATTTTTTTATTTGATCCTTCTGATTTTGGTTTTTTGAAGGTTTGGGTTAATGATTTGTTTCAATTTGTCTCAAGAATCAAATTTGATAATTGAACAAAGTTCCAGGCTATTTTTTTGCTACTGTAGCTGAGGCGTGTTCTTAGCATTTTTACTCCCTCAAATTTTTTTTTGATCTTAAGCCCTCTTTATGAGTTTTTACATTTTAATATAAACTTAATTTTCTTGATGTTTTTGGATTTTATTGTTCGCTCACTAGATTATTGTAAATTGTAATAGTATCATGAGTTTTTTTTTTCATTGAACAAAGTCCCCAGCAATTTTTTTTTTTACTGTAGTTGAGGTGTGTTTTTAGTATTTTTAGTCCTAGAAGTTTTTTTTCAATTTTTTTTAATTTTAGTGCCTCTTTTATGAGTTTTTTACATTTTGTCCCAAAACTTTTTTTTTTTTTTCATGACAGAAAAGGGAAAGGAAGAGAGTGGTCCGGTTACACTAAAGATGAGAGAAAGTTTAGAAACTGATATTTTTTAGTGATAAGACTCGTCGTTCTTGTTGTCCATAGGTTTTATTTTATAAAGAGAGTTCTATTTAAGTCTACTTTGCCATTTATCTTGCTAAAAAAATTAGATCAATCTTTAAGATTTTTTTTAAATTGGGTTTTTTTTAAAAACTAATTAAATGGTGATTTAATACCAAAAATAGGTTTTTGAACTCCTTGAGATGTTTCTTAGGGTTTTTTTTTTTTTTTCACTAGAAAATTTTTAAAAAAAAGGGATCAAAGAGGGTTTTTTTATATCTAGGAGATGACTATCTGATTATTCGACCACCTGTAATGGCTAGAAACTATTGCAGTAATTGACAGGTTGTCTACTGTTTTCTTATAAAAAAAAAACAAAGCATCATCCATCTCTAAAAGAAAAATATTAAATAGGTCAATGGCGCATTGGGCCAAGCACACCCATGAGCTTTTTGTTTTTGTTTTTTCATTTTTTTTAATTTCATATTTTATTTATTTTAAATTGAGTTATATTATTTCATTTTGATATTGGTGAATTTATCATAATTTAAAATAATCTTGATATACCCAACTCAGATGTTATTTAATTAAATAAAAAATAATTTAAAAAAATTATAATCTTAGAATTTTGGATTTTGGTTTTTTGTAAAAAAGAACTGCTGCGGAAAGACATTCTTTATATTTTGTTCAAATTTTTTTTAACAGGCCTGGGTGGGGTTTTTTTAGTTCAAATAAATTTTTGAGCAGGCCACCGCGTAACACGGGCTCCCATCCTTGCGGATTTCATTACTGTCACAGACGCAACAAGGGCCTCCTTCCTGCATTCACTTCCTTCTACCGTTACCAAAACTACCTTAGCAGTGTCTTTGTTGCACACCACGAGCCAAGATTAGGAAACACATGTAAAATTTAAACGGGCACTAAATAGTAAATACTCCCAACAAATGAAATTAATTAGGAAATAAGTGAAGAAAAGATAGAATAAGGGATGGTAGGGCTGTGAATTCCTCACGTCCCAATAAGATTTTCAAACAATTCATATGACAAATCGTAATATAAGGTATGTACAATGACACTTGCAGCCTGACACCTCACAAGAGACAGAGAAGAAATGGGATTATCCAACAATCATTGGCACACAGAGATCGTTCACAGCCCTTTACTACCATAATTGAAATTATTCATACTGAAAACTGCGGGCTTGAAGGTAACTCATGTCATAAACTGACCAACTCGACGCTAACCACGAAAAAAGATGGAGTATGAATCAACTATTGACCAGTGCTTCCCAAAAGTCGCTCCACTGCAGCATGGACATTCCCTGCAGTTGCAATTAGTGCTCGTATATTCTCTTGTGTGTCAAAGAAACCCATTTCTTGAAGCTGTGACAACTGGGTCGCGTATAGTTCTTCTGGGGGCACTGGGTATGCAGAATGTAATGAGTGCAAAGCAGACAAAACTTAATAGCAACATTACAAAACCCGAAAAGGAAAAGAAAAACACGGAAGGAATAGTAACCATTTGATCTGTTGGGAACAGCCAGGCTGCCAGCCCCAAGCCCACCAAACATATTCATTAACATCTCCAAACCAGCATTGTTGGTTGTTCCTGCAAATGCGGCAACAGTACAAACCCATAATTGAACAAATAATCCTCTCAAGACAAAAGGAGAGCTCCTTTTTTCTCCTTATTGGGAGGATCCTGGGAGGGAAATATGTGAGAGAAGAGTCCACTATAACCATGGACGCCCACAAATGAGGTTTAACATTTACGCTACAGTTGTGGATCCAACATGGACCCCAGAGCAATCGAAGGCATTAACACAGCAGAAGTATTAACCATTTATGGTGCAGCTATGAGCGAAAGATAGAATTCTCAAACCGCAGGTCCATTCCTTTTAAAACTGCAGGTAATTCATTATGATGGACATAATATACTCACATTTCTTGCATAATAGCTTACATATATCCTTTTAAAACTGCAGGTAATTCATTATGATGGACCTAATATACTCACATTTCTTGCATAATAGCTTACATATATCCTTTTTACTGATAAAAACTAAAAAGTAAATAAACTCAAAGGTTGCTCACTTGTGTTTTATCATATTTCTCTTTGTTAGAAAATAACCTGTGTTATCCATATTTATAACACCAGAAAAGCCACTACAAGTTCACAGAATCTTTCACGTACATCGTATGCAAGCCCCAAAGAGTTTGACATGGACACAGAGAAATGTTGAGACATCATATACTAAAATTTTAATGCTGTCAATTTCCTTAAAAATAAGAAATAAAATCCTCTGCTGCCTAATATTTCAGAAATTAAAGAATTCAAATGACAGAAAACTATGCTGTTAATGAAACAATGACAAAGATATTAAGCCAATTTTAAAAATTTCTAAATTAAGGCCTGCCTACCAGACAATTTGCAGTTTGAATCATGTAAAGACAGTTGAAAGGGGAAAAAAAACATATCAAAAGTAATCACAAGACATAGTTTCAACCAAAAGAAAAGACACGGTATATTATAGGTGATATCTTCAATACCTGTACCAGCACCAGTCTGACCTTGTGCCCTGCAATGGAGCATCGAGTTAGCCAACCAAAAAAGAAGCTACTGATAGCTACTAATCAATATGAAATCTAAAACCATAGCTACCCCACGCGACTTATAGACAAACTAAGAAAATAAATTGCACCATCACTTACAGGGTTGACTGTCGCTGACCAAGTTGAGACATAAGAGATTGCTGGAAAGTCAAAAGTTGCTGCAAGAAGAGAAATCAAATAATGGCTTAAGCTTACTTTTGAAAACTGTATGGGCACTCTTTTCCAGATTAAATATAATTCACAAAAAAAAAATATTTGTTGCTATTAAGCCACTAGTTAAAGCTATTGACCAACAAAAAATTGCAAATGCCCATGAACAGCATGAAGAAGCATATAATACTCAATGTCTACTTGCTTCCAAGCCTATAGTTTGGTTGTGGTAGTGGCTGTGGCTGTGGCTGTGGCGCCGGCAGTGGTGTGTGTGTGTGGTGGGGGGGGGGGGGGTAGGGGGGTGTTTTGTACAAGTGCTTTGCGGGCATCTACATGTGTTCATTAGAGAGGGGAGAATCTAAGGGCGTGCACAAACAGCTGTAAAGTTCTTATACCTGCATTGTCTCAGGAGACGTCAATTGACGAAGAAATTCTGGGTTTTGCATCATTTCTCTTAGTTGAGGATTGGAATCAAGCATGCTACGGAGTTGGGGATTCATACCAAGAATCTGAAACTTGATTGATATTAGTAAGAAGGAAATTTCACCCACAAGAGTTTTACCAAGCAACATGATAAATTTATACCTGGTTCATGTACTGAGGGCTGGACATGAAGCTTTGCATCATTTGTGAAATAGCTGGATTTTGCATCAACTGGCTCACCATAGCAGCATCTGGCATAGCACTAAACATATTGTCAAGATCAGGGAGACCAAGTCCACCTAGCCCAGTAGGTGCCTGTGGCCTAGTATCACTGGTGGGATTCGACCTTGTGGTGTTAGTTTGGGCACCTCCACCTGTCAGATTTATACAGAGTGTACAGTTAATTAAAACAAGCATTTAATATATAATCTGCATTATGAAAACAAAGCATAAATGAAGCAAGAAAATATTTACTTTTAAGACCACAAAAGTTGAAATTCCTCTTATCAAGCTGTTAAAAAAATCAACAAGTTATCTTGTAAATAGTTTTAGATTGACAAGAAAAGGATCCATACAACACACTGACTAGCAACAAACAAGTTGTGCCTCTTGCATTGGTATGTAATTTTGTCATATACAAACTGAAATGTTACAGAAAAGTATCAGTAATTGCAATTTCCAACATAGTGAATTTCACACGTTATCAGGTTAAAAAGAATACAAGAAGGGGAGATAGAGGTGAGCAAGGAGCAGAATAACATACACCGCACATAGGATTAAACTAAACTGCTCAATCTAACCTCCTCCTAAATAACTTCAATACGGTAAGAAGAGAAAGAGAGAGAGAGCTTACTGCTCCAAGGGTTGGGAAGTGGGTTGGTATTTGGAGCAGGAGAACCAGTGGTGGTTTCAGAACTGGTAGTTGACAAATTAGTTGATCCATCTCTGGCCTGGTTCCCAGTTTGGGTCCCTAAAAGAGCTGCAAATGGGTTTGCACTATCGCCTCCAGCATTTCCAGCCATTGTAGTTGCATTAAGAAATGGCTCTTGAACAGTTTCATACATGCGCCTCAGCATGTTGAATCCCTCAGGAGAAGATTCAATGTTGCTCATAGCTCTATCTGTGTTGCGCATCATCTCACGCATGAGCTCTGGGTTTCGTGCAGCTTCAAGTGTTTGACGAAGTGTGCTAGGATCATTAAGTATATGTGCCAGCTCAGGATTTCGGTCAATTATTTCACGCATTTGAGGGTTGTTCATTAGCAAGTTCCGCATGATTTCAGGGTTATTCATTAGGTTCTGAACAACAGGCGTGTTCATTATGTCTCTCATGATGTTGGGGTTCTGAGTCAGCTGTTGCTGCACTTGTTCAAACTCTGGAAGTCCAGCTCCAAGCAAACCACCACTGCCCCCCAAGCCATTTAAACCAAGTCCTGGAAAGAGTGATCCAAAACCAGATCCTCCGAGTTCTCCATCATCAGTAGAGCCAGCAGCTCTAGTATTGGTCGGAGCAGTATTCGAACCTCCAGTATTGGTTGCAGCAGTTGCATTGACTGGTGCAGATGGTGCAAACCCACGAACCAAGTGGACAGCATGATCTGCCTCCAAGCCTATCAACCATTAAATAACAGCGACGTCAAGTTGAGTACCAGCATTCGCATCAAAAAATGCAACATTTTATTTACTAACACCAAAAACCCGTCAATAATTCCTATAAATAATGTCACCTCCGGCCAGCATCGTATTTCCGTACCTCAACAACTACCAATCTGAAATGCTAGCTACTTAATCCCATTAAACAGTTAATTAATCAATTAATTATCCAGATCAATAATTTTAGAGCACCAAAAAATTTAAGAAATTAATCAAATTAAAAAGGAATTTAATTATAATAATGAAAATGAAAATAATTATTGGCTTCTAATTTTATTACCATAGCTTTGTAGAGTTTGATCATCCTTTAAGATCCGACCCTTATAAATCAATCGCTGTTGATCAGACGGCACATCACACTGATTCGCGATAAGCTGCTTAAACGAATCAACGGTTGACGACAAGCTAATTTTGACAGTGAATTTTGAGCCGTTGGAACATCTGATGTTGACATTGACTTCGTCATCTCCACCGTCGGTATCGTTGCTGCCTCCTTCTACATCTCCATTACCGCCTCCCATAGTCCCCTCTCCTTCACGAAGGAGACGGCAAAGCAGGAGAGATATTATTCAATTTGGCTGTTTTGATAACCCTAACCCTAGAAATTGATTATTATTATTTTTTAATCGAAATGAAGATAAGAAATTGGGAGAATTTGTGTTTCTAAGGGCAAAAAAGGGAAGGGGAGAGAGAGAGTAGAGAGTGTGAAAATGGAATTTATAGATCGTGGAAATCGAGGGAGAGAGATTGAATTTTGTTGCTTGTCCTGCTACCCCGGGGGAGGTCCTTCTTCTCTTTCGTGGTCAAACTACAAAATAGTCCCTTGAGAGCTTTTTAATCCCCATGGTGTTTGGGAAAATAGTAGCAACAATTTTTCAAGTTAATATTTACTTTGAAATATATTAAAATAATATTTTTTATTTTTAAAAATTTTAATATCGGCACATCAAGAAATCCAAAAATACCAAAAAAATTAATTTAAAACAAAAAAATCAAAATTTCATTAAACTTTAGTTGCACCGCTACCTCAAACAGACTCTAAATATCTATTTGTCTGAGGTTTAACTCTGAAGATAAACGGTTCCTAAATCTTCTTAGTAGTGTTTGGGTCATAAGAGATGAAGATATAAGAGAAAAATATATTTAAATTGTTATACGTGTGGTGTTGCGGTGTCACGTGTGGTGTTGCGGTGTCAAGATCAAAGAGTCGCCACATAATTGTTTGATTCAAGGTCACTAAGAGACCTGAGTGGACTAGTCTTATCTGAAGTTCCAGGATAAGGAAATTATTGTGGCTAGGGAAGGTATTATCACCCCTAACACACCTTACTTGAGGTAAACTACATTATATAGTTAGGATGTGGTTTAAAGGTGTTGATGGATTCCTAATCGGTGGTTCATCTATGGATCAGAACAAAGATTTACACTCATGAATAAATATGGCATTTCAAATTTATTATGAGCTCGTATGCCCGAGTAAATTCTTATAGAAAGAATTCATGTGAGTGCTTTGACAAGGTTCATTTATCCTGGAAAACAAAAGTTTTTTCCACAACACGTATATTGTGATGAAAAATACTTCCAATTAAAATTGATGAATATCCAAAATAATTCTGATAATTTTTTAGTCAACTCCTAGTACTTAAATATCAACCTACTGATAGGTCCAATATTTATACCAGAATGTTGATCATTAATTTTCAGGAATTAAAATTTTTAGGGTTATAGAAACATTGGCTAAATCCTTAAGGAATTTTACAAACTTATTGTAAATTCCGAAAAAGACACAAAAATTTTCTAAAACAATGCTAAAAAAATTTTCTCTCATTTTTATAAATAAAAGGCAATTTTTGTAAGAACTGGGTCGTATATAACAAGCAAAAATCATTTTTTATTTTTTATATAAGGTTATGTTTGGCAAAACCATCTTTTCTTTCCCTTGAAAACTGCCCAAATGAACTTAAGGGTGTGTTTGTCAAACACCCTATTAGGCCAAAAATCCTAAGAAAAAGTTGTCCAAACAAATAAAGTCATAAGTACTTGACCTAAAACAGAACCAAATGGGTCAACTCAAAGATATTGGTTCAACAATGAACCAAATCAAAAATCAAGGTTTGACCCAAAAACTAAACCAAAACAAAGGTTTAAATTAAAACAAAATCAAATTTGAAAATTAATACAAAACATAAAAATCTTCGAAGAAAAACGAATCAAACACTCAAATCGTGAAGAACATGAAAAACATTCATCAAGAACCTAACAAACACAAATCTCAATCTAGACTAGTTTTTATGCAATCAATGGCATGGTTTTATTTGAAATCATGCAAGAATCTATAATTTAGCACTCATTCACTTCGATTATCTATGAATCAACATGATTTTATTAAAATAGGTTTCGTTTCAAACTGAGACTTTAGGATTAAAACCCCACATAAACTTGTTATTGATGCAAATAAACCCTTTATTATCTATTAGTCAAGTTTCATGAATGATTTAGTGCACAAAATTCGACTAAAACTGGTCCAAATCATAGGGTTAAGACAATGTTCTTTCTAAGAATATGAAAAAACTGAACTCAGCAATCCATTCCTTCCAATGTTTATTTAATATGAAAGCCAAGTGTATATTTAACAATGTTTTGAGTAGCCCGTACATTCCTTTCAGGATCTTTCATCTTTCATAATTTTGATAATTAAGAACCACACAGTCCATCTTTTTGCCACAATATGCTCATATAATCATTTAGTTGGCTCAAATTTTAATCACTACGAACTTTATCTCATTGCTTTACCCACTCATGTTCTTATGTCCTTTTAACTTAGTTAAATTATTTATTTTATAGGTTTTTTCTTTATCATAGTTATAAACAGTATAACAAGTCATCGCCAAAGACTCCAACCTTCTCATTCTATTGATCATGGCCTCCCTTCTCAATACAACTCTGCAACTCATTCTCATGAGAACGAAGGCTGAATATATGGTGTTTGTACAACTGTTGCGGCCGTGAGAATTGTTCCTGGTGTCCGTACCAATGATCGTAGCTATGTGAGAGAACATCGTCACTTTGAAGTTGGCATTTCTTCTACTCAGTTAGATGCTTCACATTCATCGAAGGTAGATACATGCTCAAAGGCAACTCCATGCGAACCAAATTCCATGAGGCCAACTAAATTTAAACGACACACCAGCTTCAGTTTGGTACTTTAATCCTGACATACCAGAAGTGTTGGCGTATTAACATTAGTACGCTTTCCGGTCCTTATTATCAGCTCATTTAGTTTAAGCAATGTTTTTTTCTTTTTCAAACGAACCTAAAATCTTTTCAACTTTAGCTTCAGCCAATTCCCTTCGGACATTCATAATCTGCCTTTATCCTCCAATGATCTTCTATCAATTGAAGACTAGATTCATGAAAATAGGTGAACAATCAAAGAGATCCTTTACATGAATCCATATGACCATAAGGTTAGCACACACTTAATTCATTTTTCTCTTTTTCGCACTCAAACTTATATATGTTTTGATCATTTGTTTTTTCTTTCTTACATCGTAAGCCAAGCCCTGTGTCTTGCTTATACAATAAACTTAGTTTTTTCTTCCTAACACAACATCTTAGGTTCACATGTCACGCATCCATTATCAATTTTGACCTATATAATGGGTGGTGGCACTGTAGTTGTCCTGAATGTTACAAGAAACTTGGTGGAACTGAAAAGTAGCCTATTTGCAGGGATCATGATGCCATCAATGGTTTACATGTCTCATGGTTAGCTCAATCTTTTCAAACTTTTTAATTTAGTTTTCAACTTCACTCCAATCCCTAATCTTTTTCATTGCTTATTTGACTACTTTTTCATTGGCACAAGTATCGAGTTGATTGTGTTATGACTGATGGAGAAGAAGTAATAAATTTCCTTATGGTTTGTAGATCTGCTGAGGATTTTTTTAGGGCAACATCACACTATTATGTTTATGATAGGAAGTTCAACAATCCATCTGTCATTGCACCTTTGATGCTTAGCAAGCTTAACAAGACCAAGATTTTCCAGCTGCGCTTTAGATCATTCATCTCTTCTTCTAATCGATGTGATAACTTTATTGTTAATGTATTTGACAATGACTCCGAGCAAGAGCTTGACATACAACCTCAACAGCCTATAACAACATTCATACATACATAAATGGATCTTATTGCTATTTTAGCTAGTGGTGCACTGCTTCCTCCAATCAGTCTACTAACACCAACAAGCATTGTCTATGTCATGACATCGCTTCTGGTTCCATAGAAAGCACACCAAAAGACATCCCATCTGCTCTTCAACACGGTGACCATGCTGCAACAAAACATTATTGAAAGAAAAAAAGTGTGGTAGGAGGTTATGGAAAGCAAAACAAAGATATAAAACTTAAGAACAAGTAGAAGATTTGAGAGAAAGGCAATCTTATTATATGTTTTCTCTTATATATTCCTCTCAACCCATTATAATCATGCTTCTGATTATAAGGCTATTTATAGACCTCAAGTCATAGATAAACAAGGAATTAAACTACTCAAAGAAAATCCAAATCCGAACAGAAACGTATTATGTCATATTAACTGACCGATCGTTTCTAAACCAATCGACCGATTCATTTAATTCAACCAGTAGATCGGTTCTTCTATTGTTCAGAAAAACTAAACTCTGGTTTACTTTCAACATCCCTCATTTTTATAACTCCCAGCATATCTCTTATCTTAGCAAAAACATCATATTTAAGTGGCTTTGAGAAAATATTCGCAACTTGGTTTTGTGTCTTTACATGCTTGACTTCAACTTCCTTATTTATAATGCAATCTTGAAGGTAATGAAATCTTATGTCAATGTGCTTACTTCTGTTATGAAATACTAGATTCTTAACTAAAGCAATGGTTGATGAGTTGTCCACATAAAGCTTCTCATGTGACATTCGCAACTCTTTCAATAATCTTCTTAGCCATATGAAAAGATAAACATATGTTGTAATAACTATATATTTAGCTTCACAAGTTGATAATGTGACTATAGGTTGCTTTGTTGAACTCATGTAAATGTTGTGTCTCTCATATGAAAAACAAAACTTGCAATGCTCTTTCTATCATCCATATCTGCAGCCTAATTACTATCATTATAACTTATAAGTTCAAAGCTATTAGAATATCCATAGAACAAGCTAAAATAAACAGTACCTTTGATATACCGAAGGATTCGCTTCAATGCTTTAAAATGTGTTGTAGTTAGTGTCTCTATGAATCTGCTCACAAGTTCTACTCCAAAGATAATATCTGGACAAGTGCTTGTCAAGTATTTCAAAATCCCAACTAGACTCTTGAATGTTGTAGAGTTTATCTTCTCTCCTTCATTATTTTTTGATATTTTCACTTCACACTCAACAAGAGTATTCATTTTTGCACAATCTTTCATTTTGAACTTCTTGAGAATCTCTTTTATAAACTTCTCTTGTTTCACAAAGATTTCATCTTCTCCTTGCTTGATCTCAGTCCCTAAGTAATATGTCATAAGACCAATATTCATCATCTCAAACTCCTTGATCATTGCTTGTTTCAAGTTTCCAAATATCTTTAGATTATTTCTTGTAAAGATCAAGTCATCCACATACAAGCATACAATAAAAGTATCACCAATCTCTTTTATCTTTACATAGATAGCATAGTCATGAGGGCATTTTACTAATCTATTCTTTAAAAAATAACCGTCAATACAACTATACCAAGCCCTTGAGGCTTGCTTCAATTCATACAAGGCTTTGTTTAACTTTAAAACCATGTCTTCATGTCCTTTTGACTTCATAACCCACAAGTTGCTTAATGTAGACCTTCTTTTTCAAGAAATCTATTTTGAAAAACTGATTTGACATTCATTTGATAAATTTTTCATCCATCTTTAATAAATGGATAGAAATATGCTAAGTAAATAGAATTTGCCCCAGTAAGGTGGAAGCTATAAACACTTTTTGTTATGTTTTAAATCGGGTTTTCCTTTAACTTATTTTACATAAAACTCCATAAGAGCTTTGGGTTGAAAGAAAACCTAATATCCCTTATTTTCATGTATTTAGATCAAAATATTTTATTTTGAATAACAAAGATAGTTTCGGAAAGTTTGATGCCAAATTCGATGAAGGTATATTTCTTAGTTATTCTTTTGCTAGCAAAGCTTATAAAGTACATAATCATAGAACTCTAGTAGTTAAAGAATCTATACATGTTGTGTTTGATAAGTCTAACCCATTTTATCTTCGAAAAGTTAAAAAGGTTGGTGTAGATATTATTCTTGATAGGTTAAAACTAAATGAAAGAGGACACTTCTAGAAAGAAAGATCAAAGGAAAAAACCTTAAATGAATCCTTAACAACATGATCAACATGATAAATAGCAACCTTTGCAAATTCTTCCCAAAATAATTTAAAAACTAAAAGGGCTTTCATAAGGTTCAATTATTGGTGATTTATCGAAGGCTTTCCTCCATGACTAATCAAGTCAGTAATGTTGTTTTCATATCTAAGCTAAAACTAAAAATTATAATAAAGCCTTGTGTGATAAGTATTAGATACTCTTAATGCAAGAAAAGCTTGGTTAATCTGAAAGAAATCAAGTATGAGAATTAGTTCCTAAGCTCAAAGGTCATTCCATTATTAGAACTAAATGGGTATTTCACAACAAACTTGATGAATCAAGAGAAGTTGCTTGGAACAAAACTCGTTTGGTTGCTCAAGGATACAATCAAGAGGAATGAATAGATTATGATGAAACTTATACTCTCGTGGAAATAATGGAACTACTTATATGTTTCTTGCATTTGCATATTTAAAAAATTTTAAAATTTTCAAATTGATGTTAAAGTGCATTTTTTTTTAATGGTTATATCCTAGAAAACGTTTATGTTGATAAACCTTCTAATTTTGAAAGCCATAAATTTCCAGACTATGTTTTTAAACTTAAAGAGGCATTGTATAGTCTTAAACAAGCTTCTAGAGCCTGGTATAATAGACTAAATAATTTTTTAATTTAAATTTTTTTTAACATGGGTAAAATTGATTTAACTTTATTTATAAAATATAAAAATCATGATTTAATTATTGTAAAAATTTATGTTGATATTTTATTTGATGTTACTAATGAATTTCTGTGCAAGGAATTTGAATATTGTATGCATAAGGAATTTGAGATGAGTATGATAAAAGAGGAGATGAGTATGATAAAAGAGTTTACCTTCTTTCTCATACATCAAATCAAACTAGAAAATGATGATATATTCATTATTCAAGCTAAATATACCAAGGAGCTAATCAAAAAGTTTTATTTGGAATCCATATGTTTAAGCAAACACTAATATACTTGGTTTTAAGTTAAACCATAATATAATATTTTATGATAACACCAATGCTATAAATGTAACCAAAAACCCCATCTAACATTTTTTGACCAAGCACATAGAAATTAGACATTATTTTATTTACGATTATGTTAAAAAAATTGACATCTTTCTTAAGTTTGTGGTTACAGATAATCAAATAATGAATATCTTCACAAAGTCATTAGGTGAAGAAAGATTTTAAGTTTTACATATGCTATCAAGTGGGAGGAATTATGTCATTTGGGAGGTGTGTGTGGGCTCTTCTGGCAGCGTTGTGAGTGGTGCACCGAGATCTTCACGGTGGTATGACATATATTAGCGGCCAAATGACGATGTGGCTCTAGTGAATTTTTTTTGTCCTCCCTATTTTCTCTCTTTTCTTCTTGGAAAAATACAAAAATATCTTTTCATTTGGTTTTTTATATCTAATTCGGTTCTTATTTTTTTATTGCTATTTTTAAAAAAATATTTATTAATTTTTATCTTCAATTTAGTTTATCATTTAATTTAATTTCATTTTTCTATCAAATTTGGTCATTATTCTTTTAATTCCCATTTATTTTTTATCATTTTCCTAATTCAATTTTATTTTCAATTTTATCCTTTAATTAACATTTGAATTCAATTTATTTTCAATTTTATCCTTTAATTAACATTTGAATTCAATTTATTTTCATTTTCATTCTTTTTATTACTATTTGTTTTGTTTTAAATTCTTTTTTGATTGGCTCCCCCCCCAAAAATTTCATCTCTCAACATTTTATGATTGAGAATCTTACTTATTTATTTTTTAGGATTTTTCTTTTATAGTGTTAGTCCTGAGCTCATAACAAGGGTCACGGATTTCAAATATTAACACGGGTTGACTTTGATTTTTTTAAGTTTTTTTTTTTTAAAATTATAATCTTATCCTTCAATATTTGATTTATTGAGAATCAATCTTCATGTGTTTTTTCTTTTTACTTTTCCATCTACGAGGTTATCTTAATCATATGCTCATATGGATTGGTAGCAAACGAACTAACCCGGGTTGACTTGTATTTTTTTTTGTATTACGTTTTTTGAATTTTTATTTTATTTTTACCATTTGACATTGGATTATTTGATAATTGTATTTTATTTTTTTATTTAATTTGTTTTTGATAGGGTTATTTAATATTATGACTAGATCATATATTTGATATACTAATCTGATGGGCTCAAATCAAACTCTTTTTATTTTTTTCCTATTAATTTTTTTTACTGTTATATTATTTTATTTGTATTATCAAAATTATATATATTTATTAAATTTAATCAAGTTAATTACCTGAATCTCTTGTTTTTTTTTCCCTTATTTGAAAACACTTGCATCGTCTAAAACTATTGGTGAAAAAAATTTGGGCCAGCCGCAGGCGGGCAACCTATACAGTGACTAACTGATATTACTCGAAATGTTTTATACAATCATCAAAATCAAATCAAAAGATAATACCATTACGAACACTGTGGCGCCATAATTTTCCATCTTTTAATGACAATACTCCAGAGAGGCAAAACACACTTAATTTCCCGTCTCAAATTTCTCACCCCTTTACAGGTCTCTCTCTCTCTCTGATCTCAAATCCCTTTATTTTTTGTATTTATTCTGTAGAGGCATTTTGTCGAACAATCTGTAAACAATGAATTTTCTTATTATTTTTTCTTTTGAAATTCGATGTTACAGAGATTCAACCATACTTTAACTAAAGAGGAATTAAAAGCACCAGTCTGCCATGAAATGGGTCGTGATTTTCTCGCTCAACAGAGTAAAATTTTTCAATCTTTGTTACTATTTTATGCGTTAGTGTTTTAAAGTTGTTAACGTTTGGGCAAGTAAATGCGGTGGTGAAGGAGAGTTTATTAGTTTTTGTGTTAATTTCTGTTGGTTTTTTTGTGTTCTGTTTAAGATTTGGGGTTTTGAATTGTATAAGGTTTGATTTATGATGATTGGTGTAGGATATGTTGTTGATAGATCAAAATGGAGAAAAGTGAATGCTAGGTATCATGGTATAACTCGTTCAATGATTCCTGATGCTCCATGGACGGTTTTGAAACTTTTGCGTGTTGGAGGTAATCCATGTTTCTTTAAGCTTTTGTCTAGCTTTAATGTTCTTATTTTGCCTCCAGTTCATGTTTAAGTAGTTTTTATGATGCTTTGACTGATGTGGTTTGGTGGTTGGTAACTGAAAATGATCATTGTTGAAATAAATGGATTTTTGGGTTAATTACGCTGTTCAAAATTTACTTTCTCAATGCTGAAGAACGCTCCATATCACTAGCTATGCCAAGGGAGAGATTTTTCACTGCATAGGCTGTTGTGCTTACCCTCTTGTTTTCTTGTTGGAATGAAGGTAGGTACTGTAAGCGTGCCTCATTTGAATGTAAGAGGAGTGAGCATTGCACTGGCTGTACAGAATAATTTATCATGATGCTGGTGCTATTTGATTCTGGTTTTTGTTGTTTAGCCTGTGTCTTCATCATACTGATCTTGCTTCATATGAATGTTATACATCCTTCATGAACATGTGGTTTGATTACCTTGTCATATGCAGGATTTGAAGCATACTTAGTGGGTGGATGTGTGAGAGATTTGCTTTTGAATAGAGTACCTAAAGATTTTGATGTGATCACCACAGCCAACCTTCAGCAGGTCATATATTGCTGTTTTAATTTCATTGTTTATTCTTCTTGTTTGGTGAATTTCTATGACTACATGGGTGATTATGTTCATAATTTTTCTGTTCTTTTTTTAATATCTTATTACAGATAAAAAAGAAGTTTCATCGTGCTCATATTGTTGGACGACGATTTCCTATATGCATAGTGCATGTCAAAGGATCAGTAATTGAGGTTTGTTAGCACCTTTAGTGATTACAATTGGTGTTTATTTAAGTCCTTCTTTAAGCCATGATGTAGGCCATTTTAAGCATTCTGCTATCTTTGCAGGTCATATATTATCTTGTTTTTGGCAGTAATTTTTTTATGATTTTGGCTATAGGTATCCAGTTTTGAGACAAGTGCACAACAGTGTCAGGAAAAAGAAAAGGTTCTTTTATCTCAAATGCGAAGGAGCTGTGACGAAAAAGACTTCCTTCTCTGGAAAAATAGTATGCAGCGGGATTTCACAATTAATAGGTGTAGTGTCTTTCTTTTGCTAATTGTTTAGGGAGAATCAAGTTTAAAATTAATTTAGCATGATGGTTTATTATTATAGCAACTAAAACTCTCCAGCCACTCTATTTATTTGTTATAGGATGACATATAAGATCTGAATCTGAGTTTGGTTGATGCCAATAACTTGTTATATTTCATTAAATTGTGGATGCAGTTTGTTTTTTGACCCTTTCATGAATCGCATATATGATTACGCCAATGGAATGGAAGATGTAAGGTCACTAAAGGTGATTCTCTTTTCATTTACCAATGAAATCTGCTTTCAGATTACTTCTCTAATTCATCATGTTAACTGAAAATTTTCTCAGCTAAATTTTTTTTCTCACATTTGATATTGTCTCAGCTACAAACATTAATCCCTGCTCGACTGTCATTCCAAGAGGACTGTGGTATTTGCTTTCACAATTTATATATTTGATCGTTTAGCTCCATGGAATTTTCGTCTTCATCACTGAATATGCTATCACTTCAACCTGACTGGACTCGTATATGCAAATTGTCATACAGCAAGAATCTTGCGGGGCATAAGAATTGCAGGTCGTCTAGGCTTGTCAATTTCTAAGGATACTGAAACTGCAATATGTAAACTTCAATCTTCTGTCAAGAGTCTGAACAAGGTACTTCGAGTTTCAAACAAGACTTCTCTATGAAATCTTATTGTTTAGAGGTTCTAAGTTTTTCTTGGCCTCTGTGCTGGAGATATTTTCCTTATTTTCTTGGGCATTGTTACTCTTTTCTTATCCAGTCCTCAGTAGCTGCATCTTAGGTTTGCAGGCAGTAAGTGCCATTTAGTTTCATCAACGACATCATATTCTTACCAAGATGGCATCCTCTGTTTATTCAGGATAGGATAAAGATGGAACTGAACTACATGCTGTCCTATGGAGCTGCAGAGTCTACTATCCTTTTGCTCCAGAGATTCCACCTGCTTAAGATATTTCTTCCCTTTCATGTTTGTACCTTTTCAGTGTCCAACTTACTGCATTTTCTTCTTATAGTCACTAATTTACCCTTGTATCTGAAATGCAAGTTTTGATTGCAGGCAGCATACCTTCACGAACAGGCTGATGAAGTATCTGCTCAGGGTTCCACAATGTTGATGGTAGGATTAGCTTTATGGGAAAGAAAAATTGACATTGCAATTTTGTCAGTGATAAATATGCTTCTAAGGTGTATGAATGTCTAGGATTTGATTAAAGTAATATTCTAGTAATTGATCGCAATAATATAGGAAAGTACTGAAATAAGGTTAGCTACTATGGAAAAGAATGAAATTGCAATTTTATCACTGATAAACATGATTCTAAGGTATGTCTAGTATGGACTTAGCTAGGATATGGTAAAAAAAAAGAGTCTAGGAATTGATTACACATTAATGTAGGAAACTACTGGAAATATTAATGGACATTTTTTAGTCATTGTTGGAGAATGCCATGTCGAATCTCGCTTGGAAAGACTGTAGCATTCATTATTGTTGGAAATATATTAACTATTATATAATGTTTTGAATAGAATTGATTGAGATTATTCACTATCTGCAAGACTAATACCTGTACATATTGTGTTCTTTTGGATGTCATCTGGTCTGCTAAACATGAAGTTGATAATAATTATTTAAGTGAAAAGTTTTGTTTCTTTGGGTATGGCAACTCAAAGATGATTAAATGAAACAAGAGCTGCCAGAATTTACTAATGAGGGGAAGATTTGGTTCTGTGGAGATCAAACAGGCTGTGTCCATTTCATACATGGCATCCTCTACCGACATGCACGTGACGTGCTGGTAGAGGAAGTGACAGGTACTGGACTTGATGCCGTTCACTTTCAACTATAACAATTTCCACAGCAGCAGCATCTAGCCTCTTGAAACTTTATGTTGCTTGTGTATGCTTAATCAATTCTAGTTACTCCAAGCTTAATACAAGTTCAACTGAAACCAGTACATTAATTAATTTTATTTAATCCTCTTCATTGCTTCAATTTGTTTCTTTTTGGCAGAAATTGTTATACAGTTTGGATAAAATAGTTAGCAGTGATCGACCTTGTGATTGCAGTCTATGGTAAGCCAGCTGTTTACCTTTTCTGATTAATTGTCTATCTAAATGTGACAGTATAATTGTTCTGCCTTCACCACCACCACAAGATATGGTTATTGTACCGCCAATTTCACTCCCCTTGAATTTATCCAGATTCGGGAAAGTTCTATCCATCCTGCACACACACACACGCACACCAAGAGAAAACATGATGGTGATAATAAAAAAAATATAATAAATAACTTGTCTGGATATTAGCTCTTGAAGTCAATTGAAAGAACCTAAATGTCTTTGCAAGGTTAATACTCTTGAGATAGTCTTAAGGGGGACAGCGAACAAATAGATAAGTAGGCGAGAAGCTGCTCAAGCCCTGTTATAGATTTTGTATGACCTCTGGTTCTAGCTGTACTTTACTATCAAAGATGGATGAGCCTGCTATCAAACCTCAGAACAACAGCATTGCCAGTGGCTGAAATGTGATCTTACTTTGCAATTGGTTTGAGAAACCCCTCATCCAGTGTAAAAATCATCTTCATTTTAAATACTTTGCAAAAAACTGATCTCCTTTTACTTCTTGGACCTTAATTTGAAGGTTTATCATGCTGCGCTCTTTCCTCAAAATTGCCGCCTTATTTTGATAGCATAAATTCTATTGTTCGGAGGACTATCCAGTTACTGATTCATGCTTAATCTGTACATGAGTTCAAGGCCTTGGGTCAATTTATAGTTTATTTTTTATTTTTATTTTTATTGATCCTGTTCAGTAAGTAAAGAAATTATTATGTTAGCTCTGCTCTGGTGGGTCTAAGGTGGATTCTGGCCAGGGAAAAAGTGGTAGGGTCATGCCAATATCATGTCTAGTTCAATTTTCACTCATGAAATACACTTTTTCTTTAATGTTTGGGAATGTCTTTCACAAGTGAGTCCACTCCCATGCACCCTTGGTTTCATTCACACTCTAGGATTCACAATGTTAGTGATGGGTGCGTGATATTGGGTTCCATCCTGTCCAAATAGCACACCAGTAATCTTATCTTTTCTTCTATGCTGAACTACATGAATAGTATGTGTGGTAGTGCACATATTTGTATATGTTTCCAGTTAAGGTTTTCTGCTGGGGACATGGCTGATGATCATGCTTTGTATATGTAACAGGGTTGGACTGCTAGCCTTTCACCAAGCATTAGTACTTAATCCACAAGATGCTTTTGTAATCTGGGCCTTTGCTTCTATACTATATTGTGGAACATGGCAGGAAGGTGTTAAATTTGCAAGAGAAAATGCAAAAGTGGAAGGGAGATTTGTACCAGAGATCTCTGGGTTCTCTGAAATTAAATCAGATGAAAAACTTGCTGAAGAAGTTTCTCAGTTAGCATCTTTAGTTCAAGATGCTGTAAATGCTTTTACAGATGAAATTAGTTTATCTGAATCCCTGTCCAGATACCTGGACCCCCCCCTCGATGTTTTTGTAAGTGTGCATATTATGATTTAGTGTGTGTGTGTGTGTTTTGCTAAAACTTCATAAAGTTTGTAGCACTTAATAATCCTTGGGTTTTTTTTTTCCTGAGGCCCTTTAAACCTTCCATCATACACTGCCCTTGCCACTCTTCTGAATAATTAGAAACTGGCAGAATAAGCTAATCTGCATAGTTGATGTCTTTTACCATCACAATCTTCATCTTGCTTTTAGTATCAGATGCAAATGATTAGAATTGATGTGTGGACTATCATACTAATGCTTAAAATTAGTATCTTGTTTACCATAACATGCAAATGTGTATAGCTTTACAAGCGCAGGCATGAATGTCAGACATTAATATATTTAGGAAATAACCATGTGCGTTGAACTTGTGAATTGGATTAAAGTTGATACCTGACAGGACATGAATCAATTATCCTCTCTGAATTAGGTAACCAGATGTCCTACACTTGTAGTTGAATAATCAAGCCACTGGCATTTTCTTGGTTCATAGAATAAATCCACCCTTTATTGTTCCAAATACCGTATCTATGTTATATTTAATGTTAGGAACGCTGCATGTTTAGAATTTGGAGGAATTGATAAAAGGGGCTTTCTGACCTTGCCAACAACATAATGACACTAACTGCCATTTCTCAGTGTGGAGAGTTTTGCTACATGATTTAGTCCTGCCATTTTTTTCCTGCTTTGTGAGTCTCTGGATATGTATAATTTATGCAATGGTCACTTGAATGAAAACCTTCTCAACTAAGCAATTCCTCATTATATATAATCTGCATTGTTTTCTTTGTTGAGTAAAACTCTTTGTTTGGTGCTACAGGTGTTTGTATCAAAGAAAATAGGTGAACATGCTGGTCTTCTTTTTCATATGCAATCTTGTGAATATAGAAGAGAGAGTTTCAAGATTGACTATGATCTGCTTGTGAAAGGGGATCTGTATGAGACTAGATTTGTCCTGGGCAAGGTTATTTTGAAAACTTTGAGTGGTGGGCTTGTTCAAGGAGGAAAGGAGATTATCAAGGAGGAGTTAAAAGTCGTCAAGGTGAATCACGAGCCAACACTTTCTGATCTGGCAAAGGATGGACGTGTGGTCAAGAAGGTGAAAGAACATGTTCTATTATCATTTGATGAACAAAAGATAGAGAAAGTGAAGCAGAAGGAAAAGGTAAAGATGAAATGCTCTTCAGAACAGAACATTAATAGCACGAAGGAAGAGGTAGATTTGAAAGATGCATCCATGGAGATAGCTAAGAAGCAGCGGAAGGTAGAGGAGAAATTATGTTCACCACTGCAGGAGAGTGATAAAAAGCAAGTGGCTGTTGGCGATGAGGAGCACCAGCATAGGGCTAAGAAGCATAGGAAGATGGTAGAGAAGGTGAAGCGCCACGAGTTATGTTATAAAGAAACGATAAATAGTATGAAGGAAGAGGTAGTTTTGCAAGATACACCCATGGAGATAGCTAAGGAGCTGCGGAAGGTGGTTGACACAAGGCAGGTTTCTGAGGAGAAATTTCATTCCCCACTGCAGGAGAGTGATAAAAAGCAAGTGGCTGTTGGCAATGAGGAGCACCAGCATAAGGCTAAGAAGCATAGGAAGATGGTAGAGAAGGTGAAGCACCACAAGTTATGTTATAAAGAAACAATAAATAGCATGAAGGAAGAGTTAGTTTTGAAAGATGCACCCATGGAGAAAGCTAAGATGCAGCGGAAGGTAGTTGACACAAGTCAGGTTTCCGAGGAGAAATTTCATTCACCGCTGCAGGAGAGTGATAAAAAGCAAGTGGCTGTTGGCAATGAGGAGCACCGGCATAGGGCTAAGAAGCATAGGAAGATGTTAGAGAAGGTAAAGCACCAGGATAAAGAAACGGAAGAGCCATTTAATGTAATAAGGAAGTGTAATCCAAGTGAGGATGAGAAAGTTAAGGGGGGAGAGAAAAACGATAGGCCTCCTGTATTGCAGGAGATGGTCAAGGAAAAAAGTGTCCAGTCTTGTCTATCCAGTCTCTTCAAGTGATGGTGCCCGTTTTATTGCAAGATACATGTAGCACTGGGGGAAGGCATTGCCATGTAACTAACAAATGACTGGCACAAGTTAGTGGATGTCTTTTGCTATCAGGCACAATTTCCTTGTCACTGCAGGTCTGCTGTAAAAGGGGCTGATGGTAGCTTGTCCCAGGTTACATTGGCTTATTGTCATTGTAACATCATCCAGTTTTGTAGTATTCTTTTGTTTCATAATTTAGAAAGAATTACAATTGTCGGCTTCAGCGGTCATCTTAACAGGCAAAGTATATCTATATGGTTTGTATTAGGTTATGTTTCGGGAAGGTTAAGAGCCAAAATGAGTAGCTAGCTCAAGCTAACCATGTAATTCTTTAGGTTTTTGGGAATTTCTGTTGTATACTTGGTTAGGAGTTGATGGCCATCAAAAGAATGTTGCTTCACTTGTTTGTCAATCCGTGTATTTGAGTATAATATGTGAGCAACCGTCACAAGAATGTAGCATAATCTCTCGTCGTTTTAGGATGGTAAATGATTATTTGTTTTTGAGTTTTTAAAAAAAAATTAATTTTTTTTATTTTTTTTATTTTAAATTAATAATTTTTTTGATATTTTCAAATTATTTTGATACTGATATTAAAAATAAAAATATTATTTTAATACATTTCTAAATAAAAAATAGTTTGAAAAACAATTTCTACAATACTTTCAAATATCCTCATAGTTCTCATGAGGACAAGAATTCTTGTTGTTTCTCACAATCTAGTTTTTGAGATGTTTGGGAGTACAGTAGCAATTGTTTTTTTAAATGTTTTTCACTTGAAAATATATTAAAATAATATTTTTTAATTTTAAAAAAATTATTTTTAAAATGTGCATATAATATTTAATTTTAAAAAATACTAAAAAAATATTAATTTAAAATAAAACAAATTTAAATTTTTTAAAAATATTTTTAAAACACGTATAAGCTACTAAAAAATCTTTTAGGACACTAATGTGCTTTATTGGGAATCCAAATTTATAGAATATCGAAGATTGTCGTTAATGTTTGATGCATCTCACTTGATTATTTTGTTGTGGTTAGTTTACGGAGAGCCAAACTCGTCTAATATTTTTCACATGCGATTGAACTACTCAAACTACACAGTCGATCATTGCTAACATATTTCTCATCTAATGCAAACTATCATCGATTTCACATGAATGTTTGATATTTGATCACTATTATTGAACAATTTTACCAAATCCCATTTCAGAATCCCGAAAATTACAGCTCCACCAGTCAAATGATGTAAAAATCTTATTAGATCCCGAATTCGATAAAATTAGCATTATCCCTCTTCACCTCCACCTCTCACCTTCCATAATTTACCCATAACATTCACAAGTAAAAATTGAAAGGCTTAATCATTTAGATGGTGATCCAGTAGTAAAAACTTGGGATCAAGAGGTTTATTTTTTCTATGGTTTCAGGTTCGAGCCCTGTAGTTGCTCATATGATGGCCACTGAAGGCTTACATGATCGTTAACTTCAGAGTCCGTGGAATTAGTCGAGGTACGTACAAGTTGACCCGAACATCTACGTTAAACTAAAAAAAATAAAAAATTGAAAGGCTCTAAAAGACATGCACAAAGGATGACAAACGCAAAAATCAAAAGGGTACTGATACTCATGGCTCCTCCGAGTGCTAAACTTGCGAGATCCTATGGGTGTGTGTGTATTAGCCCTACCATTAAAGGACCCAATTACCCAGGAGAGTCCCCCAAGTCAACTTGACCCTACAAGAAGCCCCAAGTGGGCAAGAGCCTCTAGGAGCCAGCAAACCATACATACCCAACCACAATCAATCAATCATAACCCTAAAAAACTCTAATAATTTGAAATCAGATGTGGCAAACCCACATGTATTGACAACCAGAAAATGACCGTTGTTCAGACAAACAAAGAAAGAAAGCAAGCCCTTTTTTTGCCTATCCCTAATCCAACGGTCATATTTCACTAGCCGTTAGTTTTGAAAAAAAGGGTTGGCTACACAAACCTCTCTTCTTTTATTTCTCTATCTGAGGTTGAAGATTCCAGTGCATTATTCCAGCCTCTTCTTTTAAATGCACTTATTAGTGTCAAATCTTTAAAGGAGAAGGGAAGAGACGAGGGTTTGCTTTTGTTGGTTCTTAATAGTTTGGTGTGATTAATTGTTTTTTCATTAACAAAATGGATGTATCTAATGGGAACAGTCTTAATCTCACCATCAAACCCACAGATTTTCAAGGTATAGTAGTGAGCTTTATTGGTTCTGAACATCAAAGATGGGATGTTTTTTCAAGATCTAACATGGGTTTTTGTTTTTGTTTTTTTTTTTAATAATGTTAAGGATTAGAGATGGGTAACAGAAAGTTTGGACAGCAGATTAATAGGCAGAACAGGAGAGCTCTGAGTGTGTTGAATCAGAATTTTGTTGGAGGACAACAAGCATACCCTTGCGTTGTTAACAAGAGAGGATTGCAAGAGTAATTTCTCTTTTCTTTAAATGAATTTTTAAGTTTCAGTATTGGTGTTCTGTTGATTTTTTTGTTCGTTTTTCTTTTTGAAAAAAATGGGTTTTTTTCTTTTGTGCGCAGAAACCGTGGTGTTTGTGAAGAACATCGACCCGTTACAAGGTTAGAAACAACAACTCTTTTCGTTTCATTTTTCTTCTGTGTTGTTTGGTTGGTGAGAAAATGTAGGAAAGAGAAAAGAAACACAAATTTGAATACTGGATCTTATAAGAGAAAACAACACTGCACGTACAGTACGAGCTCTGTTTTTTAATAAGCTACTTACAGCTAGAGCTACTACTTTTTTTGGTTGAGTTTTAGACTAATAGTAACAGATTAAAACAACCAAAAACATCAGATTTAAACCCTTTTTGTTAGTTTTTCCAGAGTTTAGCAACCCAGTAGAGGATCTAATATTTACTCGGAAAACTTTGATCTTGACATTTTGACCACTTTACAGGAAGTTCGCTGCTCAATTGTCAGGTACACAGCAGTATTGCCACCAGGTAGAATATGGATTTGCATTTATATGTGATGATCTTCATTTTTCAAAGATAACGATGCTAATTTCTTGCAACATAATATTAACAGGAACTTAAGAAGCAGAAGCCATCGGTTCAAAGAACAAATGAATTTGGAGATTGCATATTTGTTGATGTGGAAGAAAACAAGGCATCTTCCGCAGACCAACCAGTACCAATGTTCTTAGAGCAGACAGAAGCCAGGCCTGATGAAATGAACAAGATGGTATTCTATTCCTCTCTAAATATTTCAAGTCCCATTAGGAAAATGTCTTAATTCTAAAACCCATAATTGATTTGCTAAAATCTACCAGGAGGAGGTTGAAATGGAGGATATAATTGAAGAACCAATTTTGAATATTGATGATTGTGATGCAAAGAACCCACTTGCAGTTGTTGACTATGTTGAAGATTTGCATGCGTACTACAGAAAAATGGAGGTAAACTCAACTTGGAAAATAAGATTTTGGAATGTTTATGCTGTGTATATCAATTAGAAGATTAATTTTGATATGGAAGGTTGATAAAAGTACATTTCATGTAGTTAAGTTCATTTATTTTCCAACGAAACATAGGTTTAGCGATGAAAGACTCAAAGGTTGAGGCCTTAAGGAGTTCCTAGAATTGAATATCGCTATCCTTGAAATACAGACTTCAAGAGTTCCTAGATTCAAATAATCGGGTTAAGGATTGAGATATTTTTTGGTAGCTATTGCTTCTGAATTCAATGAGATGATCTTAGGGTTTCTAGACTTGAATCTAGGAAGCATTTGGTCTAGTGGTTAAAAACTAGAAGTATTTCTATGTACCTTAAATAATAGGGGTAAGGAATGAGAGTGATAGAATGTGCACAATTGGTCTAAATAATAAAATGCCTTGATCGAGAATTCATTGGAGATATTATTTTCGGCAGCTAAAGCATCGAGAATTCAATGGAGATATTATTTTCGGTAGCTAAAGCTTCTGAATTCAAGCTTTTATCTAACACATTAATTACTTAGCTTCTTTGTGATCTACCTTAAATGGCAGGTTTAAAGATTGAGAGAGATAGAATGTGCACAATTGCTCTAAATATAAAAATGCTTTGATCGTGAATTGATCAGAGTTGTATTCCGTAGCTAATGCTTCTGAATTCAATTTTTGATCTAACACGTTAGTTACTTAGCTTTTTTTGTGAAGTCTTGTTAAGTGCTTGACATATATCTTCAATTGTTAAAAAAAATCTTCAATTTCTGTTTAAATTTGATTACTAGACACAACTTAAATCTGTGCAGAATTGTAGCTGTGTATCGCCGAACTATATGATGCAACAAGCTGACATTAATGAGAAGATGAGAGCCATCCTAATTGACTGGCTGATTGAGGTATGTATATAAAGTTTTACCAAGTTGGTAATGTGCTGTACTTGGATCAAATGTTTGTGAATGACCATGTTTTTTAATCAACAGGTGCATGACAAGTTTGACCTAATGAAGGAGACATTGTTTCTAACTGTTAATCTGATAGATAGATTTCTATCCCAGCAAACGGTAATGAGAAAAAAGCTTCAGTTGGTTGGCTTAGTTGCTATGCTCTTAGCATGCAAATACGAGGAGGTTTCTGTTCCAGTAGTGGGAGATTTAATTCTTATATCTGATAAAGCGTATGCTAGGAAAGAAGTCCTCGAAATGGTAAGTGTTGTTCCCTGTAAAAATGCCAGTGTTTTTAAAGTTTTACAAGCTCCCGAAAGTGAGTGGCAATAATCTCTTCTTTTGCAGGAAAATTTGATGCTTAACAAATTGCAATTTAACATGTCATTTCCTACACCATATGTTTTCATGCAAAGGTTCCTCAAGGCTGCCCAGTCTGATAAGAAGGTTAGCACATTTTGCCTGTAATTTACTAGTGAAAGATCGATATTTGAAAAGAAGATGAAATTATATATGTTTTGCCCTGACAATTGTGTCATTTATGACTTGAGAACAGCTTGAGCTGCTGTCCTTCTTCTTGATTGAGCTTTCACTTGTGGAGTATGAGATGCTTAAGTTCCCACCATCATTGTTAGCAGCCTCAGCCATCTATACCGCTCAGTGCACCATCTATGGTTTCAAAGAGTGGAATAAAACCTGTGAATGGCATAGCAGCTACTCAGAAGAGCAGCTCTTGTGAGTTTCTTCTGCTCTCTCTCATGATACAGCAACTACTCAGTGATCTACCGTTAATTTCTTTGTTGAAGTCGTTTATCTCATCCTTGGCTTGCTAATGACTTTAGTTTCATGCATGCTGACAGAGAATGTTCAAGATTAATGGTTGGTTTCCACCAGAGGGCAGGGACGGGGAAACTCACTGGAGTATACAGGAAATACAACACATCCAAGTTTGGATTTACTTCAAAATGTGAAGCAGCACAGTTTCTATAGCAAGGAAAATGTGTACAGCTACTAACTTTACTTGATTGGGAGTGGTGGGCATTGCACACAATAATTAGCAACTTGGGTTGCTGCTGCACTGCTGCTCTTGGGAATTGAGAATATTTTGCGTTCTACAGCCGTAGTTGGTTTTTATTATGTTCTAATTGAACATATTTCTGTTTCATTGAAAGCAATAATTGATGACAGTTCATAATTATTGAAAGAAGTTTCAAATTCTTGATTGCTGCTTTAGCAATGCAATATGAGAATTTGTGTATTATTTAATTTAATAAAAGGATGGATCTTTAAAATTAAACAGTTTTAGGTAGTCATTCTACAACATAATTTAAAGTGTCATTGACTAGAATTATTAAATGGCGATTCCATCGCGTGATAACATCATTTTAATTTTGGGACGAAACATATTCATAATGATTTGTGAAAAAATTATTGATTGATTAAGATTAATAATCTTAGATGATAAATTAAATTCATCTGAAGTTCTAACTCATGCTCTTGAAATTTAAATTTTAGATTTTTGAATAAAAATTTAAATTACATGCTGAGTTGGATCAATTTTATTTTTAATATAAAAAAATAATATTTAAATATTACTAATGTATTTTCTAGAATAAAATTTTTTTAAAACTATATTAAAAAATATGATCTAATTAACTTAGCAGGTTCATACAACTAGGATGAATTGAAAAAACAAACAACTTCTTTTTAATATGAAAAAGCTCAGGTTAATTAAAAAAACTCAAGGATATGATTAGGTTTTTTTAATTTTTTTTTTGTCAAAAGTAAACGACCCCTCTTTTTTTTTTTTTTTTTTTTTTTAAGTATACAATAGGTTGCCTAATGTAATATTTTTTAGTCATCTAAAAATTATAATCCATGTTTTTTTATCCCTAAAACTCAATTTTCAAGTCAATTTTATATGAAAACAACTTAAAAATACTATAAAAACTGTCAAATATTATTTATCAACTCAAAACACCCAAAATCACTCAAAAAAAAATGAAAATCAACTAAATAAAAAAATCTAAAAATTTTCAAATTTCTATTGTTGAATGAAAGTGTTTAACATAAAAATTGATTATTTTGATTGTCAAAATGTATCTAGCCAAATAAATTAAAGAACTAAAAAACAAACAAAATAAGTTTTTAGATTAAATTTACAATTCAAAAAACTATAATACTTTTAGACCAAAATTACAACTCCAAAACTAAGGAAGATAGAGGAACTAAAAGAAACCTTTTTTTACATGAATTTAAAATTAGTCACGTAGTGTTTTCTTAATTTATATTTTGATATTCTTTTGTTGAATTTGTTCTTTCTTTAAAAAATCATATCAAGATGGTCAATAACTTGTGTTTCAGTATATCTCTTAATTGTAATATAGTATTAAACCATCCTAACAATTTTTTTAATAAAGAAAGAAAGAGGAGAAGTAATGGACTCTCTATAGACAAAGAAAAGGGATTAAATTAAATTAGGGTTCATAAACATGGAAATAAATCCAATCAAAGTTGAATTTACAAACTTAATGCATGAACATGACATGAAATCCATCATCAAAGTCCAAAGTTCTTTAGCAACTTCAATAAGAAATTAAAAAAAAAGAACATTTATATTATTGCAAAATAGAAATCATAGAGAAGTTGTAACAAAATGGTATTCCTTTGCCTCTTCCCTTGTCAACATCAAACACCAACTCTCTCACACTCTTACTGGATCTAAGAAATGGCAACTTGTTAGCCCCTGGTAAGTGACCAAAAGATAGATCTGGGCCATCTGGCACCTTCCTTCCCACCTACCCACCCCCGTAAAATACATGCAAAAAGACAAGTAGACAAGTACACCATGCCAAGTCTCTCCCCTGTGTAAGACACCATTTCCCCTTCAACACCCTCACCAACTCCATGAAAATTTGTACGTTGGACAAAAACTTTTTTTTTTCTTTTTTGTCTATTTTCAAGGAATATTCAAATCCCATCAACTCGCAAATTATTAACAAAATACTAAAAGATACAGTTAAATTATTGAAATCACACTCATAAAATATTATTTATTATAATATTATTTTGTATTTTTTTTTAATTTAACCCTTCATCATTTATTTTTCTAGTTAAATCAATACAGCCACGTCACACCCCATGAAATACAATTAATTAGAATAGTATTTTATGTTTTTTATTCTTTTTTCAATTTAACTCTTTAATAACCTAATTTTTTATTTATTTTTTTTTATTTTATCATTTAGGTTGTTTTAGAAATTATGCTTTGCAAAAAATTTATTTTTTTTCTATTGACATAATTTTATTTATTTTTAATGTTGAGATGACAATATATTGAATCAACTTAGGTTAACTACCAAATCTATTATCCTTGTTATAAGACCGTGATAACCTCATAAAAAAATTTAAATAAATTATGAATTTTAATTCTCAATCAATCACATGTTGAATGATAAAATAAAAATAATTAAAATAATAACTCGAGTGAACTTGGACTAATATGTCAAACCTGCAACTCAAGTCATGAGATAGAGATAACTTCATAGGAAAAAAATCAAAACAAACTATGAAGTACAATTTTCAATCAACTCAATATTGAAGAAAAAAAAACTCAAGTTAATTCAAATTAATATATTAAATTCATAACTTCAATTATAAAACCGAGATAAATCATAAAAACAAATTATGATACATATGATGTTTTGTTTTATGTTAAATAATAAATAATATTTAGATAACTAATAACCAAAATTCAATCAATATAATACAAATACAATAATAATTTAGCTGATAAATAATAATTATATTATAAATATAATAAGTCAATCTAGGATTCACATAGTCATCCCTGTTCGTAACCCTTTTCCCTTCTCCTATATATAAAACTCTTCTCAAAGATTCAGATCTTGTACTGCAGCTAGCCACCACCAACCCCTGAAAAACAAAGTTCCCCTCTTTCTTGCTAAACCTCATTCACCACCATGGCATCAAAACTAATCTTGTCATCACCAAACTCTCTCCTCCAAAATCCTAAACTCCAACACCACAACCATCATCTCCTCCTCAAACCCACCACCAATATGGCATCTTTCCCAAATTTAACCAATAAAGTTAAGGCCTTTTCAATCAAATGTGCAGCAACTACAGCAACCCCGCTTTCTCAAAGTCAAGATCTTGAAGAGAGAGTCTTTAATTTTGCTGCAGGGCCTGCTACTTTACCTGAGAAAGTCTTAAAAAAGGCTCAATCTGAGCTTTATAATTGGCATGGATCTGGGATGAGTGTAATGGAAATGAGCCATAGAGGGAAAGAATTTCTTTCTATTATTCAAAAGGCCGAGGCTGATCTCAGGGCCTTGTTGAATATTAGTGAAGATTACGCTGTTTTGTTTCTTCAAGGTGGTGCCACTACACAATTTGCAGCCATTCCATTGAATCTGGTGAAACCTGAAGATTCTGTTGATTATGTTGTTACTGGATCATGGGGAGATAAGGCCTTTAAGGAAGCTCAAAAGTACTCTAAACCAAAGGTGATCTGGTCAGGTAAATCTGAAAAGTATACAAAGATTCCATCTTTTGATAGTTTGGAGCGAACCCCAGATTCTAAATATTTGCATATTTGTGCTAATGAGACAATTCATGGTGTTGAATTTAAGGATTACCCTGATCCTAAAAATGGGATCCTGGTAGCTGATATGTCTTCAAACTTTTGTTCAAAACCTGTTGATGTTTCTAAGTTTGGTGTGATTTATGCTGGAGCTCAAAAGAATGTAGGCCCATCTGGGGTTACTATTGTGATAATTAGGAAAGATTTGATTGGTAATGCACAAGGGATTACTCCTGTGATGTTGGATTATAAGATCCATGCAGAGAATAATTCACTTTACAATACTCCACCTTGTTTTGGTATTTACATGTGTGGTCTAGTTTTTGACGATCTTTTGGCACAAGGTGGATTAAAGGAGGTTGAAAAGAGGAATAAGAAGAAAGGTGATTTGCTTTATAATACTATCGATGAAAGCAAGGGGTTCTATAGGTGTCCTGTTGACAAATCTGTGAGGTCATTGATGAATGTGCCTTTTACACTTGAGAAGTCGGAATTGGAGGCTGAGTTCATCAAAGAAGCTGCTAAGGAGAAGATGATTCAGCTCAAAGGGCATAGGTCAGTGGGAGGAATGAGAGCTAGCATTTATAATGCAATGCCTTTGGCTGGTGTTGAAAAGCTGGTTGCTTTCATGAAGGATTTCCAGGCAAGGCATGCTTGAGTCTTTATTGATTGGATGATTGAACCCCAACATGGTGTTTTCAAGTTTTGAGACTTTGAATGCCTCCTATGAATGATTATTCTCAGAGATATGTAACAATATGGTCTTGTGTTGTTTCCTTTATGTTTGGTTTGATCTCAGTGGTTGTTACAGTTGGGAATTGATGCAGTTTTATAGGCTGTTCTTATGGTCATGTTAGTCAGTGTCAAGCTCAATTTAGCGAGATCATATAGTATCTTTTTCGTGTTTTCATTTCATTCCTCAGATTATTTTTTAATGCAATGCAATGGAGCCTAATAAATGATGATATTACATGGCTTTTGACATTTGAGTGCACATCTACCAAACCTGTTTTGGTAAAATGGAAATAGAGAACGAAAACATGATGTCTTAACCTTCTGCAGAAGATAATTGTTCAAAATGCAATTCGATATTCGAGTGTTTGAAATGGAGCCTGGAGGAGATAATGACCTGGAACTTGAGCACAGCATGCACCCATTGAACGAGTCACATGTTCGGTTTGATATCTGTGCTATCATTCATCATTGAGGCCAGTTCCGCAATTAAAACTAGATCCTCTAATCGTGTAGATACAAGATCACATGTTGAATTGCCTCTTTACAATCCGAGGGTGAATTATTTTAATTGTTTTGGAAGCGCAGCCAGCCTGACGAAGTCCCTCTTCCGTTGTATCTCGAACGGTTGCTCCACCCTCAAATTGGTATTCACAAAAATTGTGTCTGTGATTTTAAACCGAGCTCCTTAGCACCCAGATGAATAAATTGGCATCTCCATGGATAATAGATATGAAGGTGGCGCAGTTGTCACTCGAACGATAATACAATAATGTTGTTGATGGTTGTTTTTTAAAGTGTTTTTTATTTAAAAATATATTAAAATAATATTTTTTTATTTTTAAAAATTTATTTTTGATATTAGTTGACAATAAAAAAAAATTAATTTAAAGTAAAAGATATATAAAAATATTAATTTAAAAAAAAAAAAAAAAAAAACAGAATAGATATCCACAGCTTGAATCTTAGCATAGGCCAGAACCTTGAACCCGCTTATTTCGCGTGGTGTCCCCCCATTGAAGTGGAGAATGACATCTTGCTTAATGCTACTGGAGTGCATAATTATCTCCAGCCCACCAACCCAGCGACCGACAGTCCTCAGTCGCACCACGAAAACCATGTATAAACTATAAACTTATAATATCTTGGGAGTTTATTTTTGTATTTTAAAAGTATTTAAAAAAATTATTTTATTTTATTTTTTATATTATATTGATGTTAAAAATAATTTTAAAAAAATAAAAAATATATTATTTTAATATATTTCCGAATATTAATCAAAATCTAATTTATTTCTTCTCTCCTTTTGAACACCATGGCTAATTTCCTCTTCTTTTTCAATCAATCTCCAGCAAGCCCACACCAAATTTCACCCAAAAATCACTAGCCACCATGGTGAACTTTTGATTTCATGTACGAGCAAGAGTGGAAAGAATAGCAAGAGTGGCATCATCCTCTCAATCTTCACAGATTCACCAAATCCCAATTGCAAATCGCCGCTATTTCAAACCTGTTCTTCATAGCAGATCTTGTTGCTTTAACAATCAAATCCTATTATCTTGACTAACCCACTTCGCACTTTTTGTTGTCCTCTAAAAAGACAAGCATAGACGAGGAAATTTGAATGCGTGTACGAGGCATGATTATATTGGGATAAGAAAGAGAATGCAGAAGATCCTTTCAAGTTTGAAAAATTAACAACGAAAAGGAATGAAGTTTTTCAAGAAAGTGCAGCGGAACCTTTTTTCGAAACAGTGTAAAACATGACAGCCATGAATCTGTGTATCAAACACATTCTCCAAATAGTGGCAGAATCTCTGCATTGAAACAAAAACGCAATTTCGTGTTCCTCAATTACTGTTCTTGCATATTAGTTTCGAAACATGCTTTCACCTATACAATGAATAATAAAAATTGGAAGAAGAAAAGTATAGCAGGGGGGAGTTTTTTGCCTGCCTAGCTTCATGACAGACCATCCGGAAAGCATAGCTGGGTACTGACAAGATGTGGTTCCTCCCTCTCTTGATACTTAACGTGTGTCATTTTCTTGTAGCTGTTCTTTTACAATATCTAAACAGTATTGTTGCAAAAAAAATAGCTGTGCACAAAAAGAATACATGATCCAGCCACGGTAACATCTCTGCTATGAATTGAATCTGCTGGCGAGCAGCCGCCGCCACTTCACTTTGATAGCAGTTGTAGACAGTTCAGTCAAAGAACTGTGGGTGTCATTTCAGCTGTTATGAAAATGAGAATCTCGAGAAAAGAGACAGACCGGATCCTGGAGTGTCACTTGCTGGGCTTGGTGGAACATCAGTAGATGCACGGTATGCTTGACATTTTTGCACCTGATTTTGCAATCAAAAGTAGAAAGCGAAATTTGATAAATTTGTCCTTGGGAGTGAAGAAACCCATGCTTTTATTTGATTGAACACAACATCATTGCCCAAGACAATCTTGTGAGCCAAGGTCACAACCAGAAAATGGACTTTCCTTGACACAAGGACCATGTGAGCAATGACTTGATTTGGTCAGCAAATGGCCTATGTAGTACTTGCACATCTAAATTCTAATATGGGTGGTTTTTCAACTACCGTAAAGCTTTCCCTTTTTTCATCAAAGAGAAACAGCGAACCAAAAGGTTTGCTTCTGGAGTAAAGTAAATACACAACACACACACACATATAAGGCAGCAAGGAATCAGCACTATTTATGGTGATTCTTACGTAACCATGTGCATTAAAAAAAACAGGAAGAAATTGGGTAGCTAGTTTATGTTCTTCACACAGGTGTCAAGACATCACAACATTACGCTAATTCCTGGTCCAAAACAGCATAACAATAAGCAGAAAGAGAAATTTCACCTCTTCAGGACTAAATTGAAGAAGCATTGCCACAACAGGCAGGAGAGCTTCCACTTCTCCTGTTCAAATAAATTTAATAAAACTAAATCAATACCATTAAACTTCCTAACATCACTTGTGTCTCAATCATTCCATCAAAAGGAGAGAAGAAAATGAACAAATTTAGAATTTTGTGATTGATGACAATTCAGCCCAGGTACCTGTTTCAAGAAGCTTCAAGATGACATTTTTTAGATATGTCAAATCTACACCGTCTCTTTTCTGTGTTCTTTCCATGTTGCGAAGCTCAGTCTTCAACATTGCTTCCTGCACATCAAGTTAAAAACATTCCATTATAGTAGCAGTAACAACAAACAGTTATCACAACAAGAAACAAAATCATGACCCAGCATATCTTAGCATGATACCCAAGTATTTTCACTACACGTATTCTCCTTTTCACTAATCATTTTGGCTTCTCCAATCAAAAAGGTTTAAGTGCTACTTACTAAGAATTGAGTGACAAACACTTCCTACTTAACATTCAGTTTTATTTGGGGTCGCATTCACTGTGTATCATATGCTATATAATCTTGTCTTTCTGACAATAAGAAACAACTTAGTTTTGGTATCTTTCCAAGTAACTTGCTTTTAGTCAGAGTGCTCATTTGATGTGGTAGGCAAAATCTCACCACTGATTGAATTTTCAGCATACCAAGAATCTTAGCAAGCTCCGTAAATCTTTTCTAGTGTAACTTCTCATAAATGCTTTAAATTATTCTTGTCACCAGACCATTCACCATCTCAATACTTTCACCTTGACCATACAGATTTTATAAAGAAATTTCTCAGCACATGTACCCAGTTAAATGAGAAAAATCAGACTTTTCAATACCTGTTGGCTGTGTAGACGATTCTCCCGTTCAAGTTCCTCAATCTCCTCCTAAATAGAAACAACTATCAGAAACTTCACCATATGATAATAATTGAAAAAATCCAGATTGCATATAACATACTTGAAGTGCCAAAATATGCCGCTGAGATTGTGCTAACTCTTCCTCTCTCTGAGCTTGTTGCCTTGCCAATAGCTGAAATTTAATAAGAGATTATTACAAAGCTATTTAGTGGGCACATTGAGTCCTGACAAGGGAAATGGGTGGGAAAAAAGGGCAAATGGCACATTGAATTGAACAAGAAGTGAATAATGGTATATGAAGAATAACATGATGATTCAAATATCTTGTTTAATCATCAAAAAAATCATTACTACAAGTTATAGCTTATATTTTCCAGTCCTTCACACTTATTAACTGCGTAAATGACAAGAACGGGAAGATTGTTTTCCAGGTACTAGAAATGTACAAAATACATCACAACTACGCAAATTTCATATACAAAGAAACAAAATAGTTAGAACTTTAAATGAGTTTCCCCGGGAAGTGTTCATTTTCATGAATAACTTGTGTGTTCACACTTGTGCTTTGAATAATCAAAGATATCAAACAGTATCCACAGAAGTTGCACAAAGAAACGCAAGCACCAGGTTCCATCTAAGAAACAACCCTTATGGGATAGGATAGTTTTCCTGTCTTCCTTGGGTGACATCCTTCTTTGGTATTCCATACAGACAATTGCAGTGGAGTGTCATGATATTCAGCAGGATTGCACTGCTCTTTTATGATATTCCTTTTGCTTTGATTTCATGGAGAACATTTTATTCTTCATCATGCTTTGGTAATTAATTTTGCTCTGTTTATATAATATTCTTTTATCTAGATGAATACCAAGCATGGTAAAGAGCAAGTATTCAAATATATTAATCAATGTGTCCTCCAGGAATGTTTGAAACAAGCTTGTGCCTGTTCCAATGAAGTTTTACTCATGTCATGCTTGCCATGATATCACACTTAACAAGGTTATTGCATATAACAATAACAGTTCTAAGAAAAAGAAGTTTCTACCAGAATCTGCTGTTCTGCGATGGAGGTACTTAGATTTGCTCCATCTTGTTTGTGCATGGCTGAAAACACCAATTCAAAAGGGATAGGTTAGAACCTAAACAACAAAAAATAATTGAAAACCTTCCCATTATGGCAGAAAAGTACTACTTCTAACTAAAATGCGCGGAAAAGGCAAAGGAAATAACTGTATACCTGTGATGCTATCATCGCTATGATCAACCTGAGACACATGGTGAGATTACAAATTACATAACAAACCATTTCATCAGAAAAGGGCTAAGCTCTACATATATTGAAAGAAAAAAAGACACATACACGGGGTCTTGATTCCATTGACTGATGAAGATTCCTGTTGGAGTCAACAAGTTTAGATATTTCTTTATCTTTCTCCTCCATCATTCTATCAGCAAGTTCCCGGAATGAATCATGCTCTTCCTACAATATATGAATCCAATTAATCAACAAAGAGAACGAATAAAGCTTACACATGCCCCCCCAACAACCACCCACACCCAACTGGAATAAAAGTTACCTTGAGTTTTTTATACTGTAGTTCGAGCTCTTCTAGTTCTCTCTGTATATCTTGTCCAGAAGGCACTTCTTTTTCTGCTTTCAGGGCTTCACATCTCACTGTCAATTTATCATTCCAAGTACAAATTTAATTCAAAGCTTAATCATATGCATCTTGTGAGGGCAAAGGAAACCATAGGAAGAAGCAGGGGAAAAGATTCTCAAATTAAACATGGACATATTACATCGCCATGATTCTTCCAAATTCTGAAGGTTTATTTTCCATGTTTCTTTCTCTGATTGGAGATGAACATTGGCAGAATCAAGTTTTGTTTCTAAGCTCTTTATCTGCTGCATGGCACTGCTAAGAGCTGCATCTCTGAAACAGTTACAAAACTGAACAGTTTAAGAAAAGTCTTCGCACTTGTATACAGCAAAAGAATGTTGCCGGATAACATTGAATACAAAACCAACAAAAAAAAAGGGATGGAGCAATTTTTGTAATCAATCATGCCTATCAAGCATAAAGCAGCAGTTTGAAGGAACTGCATCCATTTCTGTGATTACACATTAAATAAACAATTACAACAGTCACACAAACTCACACAAATAGAAATGAAGCAGGGATTGAACAAAGGGAGATCCTATAATGAAGCTTTGAGCAACAGCTTACCTTGTGGCAAGTTCTTTATCATGATTAGCCAATGCTTCCTGAAGATCTTGAAGAGCCTTGTCCCTTTCTACAGATGCCAATGATACTTCTGTCTCAGCTTCCTACAGAAAAAAAGCTTTATAATTTAATATCACCAGTCACCTCAAATTATACCCTCCATAATACTAATTGAAGAGAATCTTAGGCATGTACTTTCAGTGCTTCCTCAATAGCTTTAAGTTGTTCAGAGTCCATAGCCGCGGCTAGCTCTGCGTCCTTCTTCTGAAGAAGTGTATGAGCACGGACCTTATACGAGGAAAATTCACTTTCAAGGCGGTTGATCTGCAAGTATAATCAATGAAGAAATATAACAGAGGCCAGATACGAACATCAAAATCCATGCAACTTTATGTTACAGACAAGTTTGTCTCAGGAAAGTATAACTAATGTGATGATATTCCCACATGACAGGTTTTGCTTTCTGAGTTCTGACTATTAACTAACTTGTGTTAAAAAGTCCAAATTCAGTCATCTCCCTCATGTATTACAAAAGTCCTACTAGCTGACTTGCTTACTAAGAAAGTCTAATGAAAAAACACTTGGTACCTCCTCTTTGACAGCCAATAGTTCAGCATCTTTTTTACTTAGCATCTGGCTTTGGACAGACACTTCTAATTCCAGTTGACCTGCCAGTTCACAAAGCATGAATATCCACTCAATCATCATGAAAGTAGATGAAATTAACCATAGCACTGAGATGTACTTTTCATTTTAGTTGCTTCAATTTCAGCACGTATGTAATTCCTCTCAGCTATTTCCAGCTTTGTTTTCAGTGCCTGGGAGGCAGCTTCCCAACTCTCCTTTTCTTTCTCCTGAAATCATAACAGTTGTGGAAATGAACTCAAGTATACATAAACGAGTGTGTGTGTATGAGTGTGCACTCACCCAATACAAGTACTTGAGAAAGAAGGAATGTAGTCCTAAATAAATGACATTTTGCTCCATTCTGATAGTTCATGCACCACATCTTCTGATGGGTGCCTTGCACCCTGGGATAGCAATGGGAACTTAAATGAAGATTATCAGTGCTTTACTAGTCTACTTGTTCCATGGTCTCAACATAAGTACAGGCATTTTGATCATATGTGCAACATCAAATTATGATATAAACAGGCCGACAAAGAAAGATGCAGAAACAATTTCGGGGAGGTTAAAGATCTAAGCCTAAGACATTTAGAACTCAATCAAGTTTACTATATGAGACATGAACAAGGGAAGACAATATGGAGCAATCCATCATGAAGACCACTAACATTTTACTGGATTTCACACAAGAGGCTCAATGGTTCATGCTATGGCATTTAGGCGGGGAGGGGAATTAATCTTCAAGTTTCTTAATTACTCATCATAAATTTCAGTTCATACATGCTCGTGTTTTTGATGAGCAAGCTCTCCTTTCACACTTTCCAAAGCAGCTCTTAACCGTGCTGTCTCACCACTTGAGGCTGCATCCATCTCTGCAATCTTAGACTCTTTCTCTGCGACAAGAACCTGCAAAATATATCACTTCTTAGTGGAACTCATCTTTCTGAAAGCCTAGATAAAACTAGTGCATGTTACACATTTTAAGCCAGATGTGATCCCTTTGAATGGTGAGTTATCACATGTAAAATGTGAAGATAAAAAAACACAAGATCAATAACTCATTATATGCAGCTTCTCTTTGAATTCTGAAACGGAATTAAATAAATAAGAAACCATAAAAAGGAGAAGTCTCACCTGCAATTTGGATATAGTTTCAGCAGCCTTGTTCCTATCTGTCAAAGCATCAGCAATTTGGCCTTCCAAGTTCTCTATACTCTGATGAAAAAATATAAACAGGAGTAAAGTTAAGACACACTTTGTACAAAATAATAGCACAAAGAAAACCATCCTATCTTTGTATTAAAAAAGAATTTATAGTCAAGGCATCTGAAACAAATTACTTTCTGATGTTTAGCAGAAAGCTCAGTCATTGAAGCTTGTTTTTTTTCTTCTGCAGATTGTAGCATCCCTCGCATGTCTTCCAACATCTGAACATAATGCAAGTAAACGGGTTTTCAAAGCCTTGCTTTTAGCATAAGCAATCAAGCAAACATATAAGCATGTCTAACCAGTACCTGTTCTTTCTCTAAAAGCGTTTGTTGCAATGCCTCAAGAGCACTTTCTTTAGGTTGCAATGAACAGCGTAATTCCTCAATATTGTCACGGAGTCTGTACATCAATACATTTTTTTTTTTGGAAATATTTAGAAAGTAAAATTGCATAATACTAAATGTAAATGTTTTCAAATATCAAAAGTAGAAAGTTGTGCTCTTCAATCCACTAATGGAAAGTTGTTGAATGAAATTTAATGCGGAAAGAAAGTCACGCTGGTTTCAGTCTAGCATAAAGATGCATTTATGGTGCCTAATAATTTCTATTGAAGGATAACAAGACGATCTGCAATGATCATGCAACAGAAGTTATTTATAATCCGTTTACAATATTCAAAATGTAATTGAACTTGGCTCAGAATGAGATGAATAGACACTCAGGAGAATTTGGGGGTCTTCAAGCAAGAGGTTGGATCAGCAAGGGCTAAAATCAGCAGAGGCCTGATCCCAACTGCTGGGAAAACTAAAAGAGCACATGAACATGCACAAGCATGCACAGATAGGAAGAGGGTTTTAGATCCACTGAATAATAATGCCTTTTCTTTTCACAAGGAAAACTTCCCATGAGGTCAGGGGGGAGCAATTTGAATTTTATTTTTTTCCTAAGCAAGAGATCAAATCACTGAAAACTGAACTCAACAAAAACCTCCAGACTACTTGGAGAAAGGAAGAAAAACATGTTCCGGCACATAATCCCAGAGAGAGAATTTAATTCAATTGGAGTTAATTTTGCTCTTCATGAGCAAATAGCAGGGGAAGTTTTGGGATGGATTTGGGATGGAAGAACCACTTGATATCAAATTTAGACAATAACATGCAAAAAAGTCAGGCTACACTATCTTCTCCCATAAAATACACCTACAAGCACATGGACAGTGCAACATTTTGATATTTATGTACAAATCAATCTCAATGTAAGTTTCCTTCAAAAAGGGATAAATAAACCTTAGCATGTAGGTGATTAAAGAATTACTTATTGTTTGCACTTCTTAATTGTTGTCTCTCTGCATCCATCGCCTTCAATGCTTCATTTGCTTGTTGTCTTGTGCGCGCCAGCTCTTGCTTTAGAGATGACTGTTCTGATGATGCTTGCTTAGCACCTTCATTTGCATCACGAAACCGGGCTTCAAGGTCATCTTTTTCCTGAAAATGACAATCTCCAAACAACATCTGAACTCAGTTTCTGCACAATTGCAGGTGCTCATTCATTCATTCTTTTCTTCTTCTTTTTTTGTCTTTTTTCTTTTAGAACATAAAATCCAACTATATAAATATGTGCTTTCATGTGTTAAGTTAATATAAATTGCGCTTCTAAATGTTACCTATTAGCACGCATGCACACAAGAAAAGTAGACTATAAATGACGTAGGAAAAATATGCAATTCTCATTGATGGGCATCTTAACATCAAAATTTGGAAAGATAACATTGCAAATAGTATCTATCTATCTCTCCCTCTCTCCCCTTCTCTTTTCAAGATAAATGATCACATTATCTTTAAGAACAGTATAGCAGCATCATAAACAAGTAAACCACAACAAACAATCCAAAGAAAGAATTTACCTTTTGAACCTCTTGAATGCGTTGTTTTGCTCTTTTATGAAGCCTTTGAAACTTTGAATCAAGTTCAGTATATTTCTCCTCGCGGTCTTTGATTTCTCGATCCAATTTCTGTTGAGCTATGCAAAGAAACCATAAAATGTATTTAGATGAAGGCAGGTAAAGATATAATGATATCATCACACAAACTACAGAAACATGATCATGAAATTATAATAACCTTCCATTCCCTTTTTAAGATTTCTACAAGGCAAACCAGATCTCAAGCCTCTAGCACCTGGCTATTATGTTCATTTCTCTATAGTAGAATTGGTTCTCTAAAGATATTAACACAATTACAATATGTTAAGAATACAAACAGTGGAGGAAGTTTTCACTATGAAACAACATTATTTAAGCTGAAAAGTTCTTCACTAATTGAGCAGACAGTCTAAGTAAAAAAGACTCCATTGGATAGATTTTTAAAACCTCCAAATAAACAGGGGGGGGGGGGATCTGACCTTCAGCAAGCTTCAAGGAAAGCTCTTGCGCTTTTGCATCTGTGTCAGAGTACTCCTCACGGAGATGCTCCAAAGCAATCTCTGCTGCTCCCCGTGTCTGTTTTTCCTCATTAAGTTCTCTATTCAAAGACTGGATCTTTTCACGTAATTCTTTCACATCTGCGGACTCCCCACTTTCCTGACCACTTTCTTCTGCTTCCTGCTGGGACTTCAATCCCTCAAACTGAGACTTGAAGAACTCATTCTGAAATTTCAGCTCAATAACCATCAGCAAAAGCTGCTCATTCGTGCTCTCTTCCAGCACATTGCCATCATCACACAGCCCATTTTCCTTCAATACATTCCCATTAATATGCACATCACCAGCCAGCTGTTTCTCCAACTTTAAGGGAGAATCTTCAGTTTTACTCTCCAGCATTTCACCAACACTACTACTTTCCTCCGTCGACATTATCCTACTCTATATAAATGACCACCAAGCAACAACTCCAAACCCTCAAATCTTCAAAAACACTCAAAAAAGCCTAAGCAAAATAGAAGCAGAAAAATACCAATGAGAACGACATGAACGAACGGAAGAAAAAAATAATCAATAAGAAGTTAGGGTCTCTTGAACTAAATAGCAGAAACACTAATAATAGTAGAAAAGGTAAAGGTGAAACATGAACCGGCATGGCATTAATAGAGATCCAATGCTTACAGAAACAAAAGTGGTAAATAATAATAATAATTATTATTATTATTATTATTATTATTATTATTATAAATCTAAATCCCTCAATATTACAATTTCACTCCATAAAATTGAAGTCATCACTCTCTGTTTCATTATGTACTGTACAGTTGTTTAATAAAAATTATGCAAACACAAGAGAGAACCAAAAATCTAAACAAAAAAGAAGAAGAAGAAAATTGTACCAGTGGAGGAGGAGGAGGAGGCTTGCTTGATTTGGTTCGCTGGAGAAGAGATCTAGAGAGAATTATGAATAAAAATCACTACTAATTTGCGATTTGAAGAGCACTGTCAAGAAAACTGACATCACGGAGGAGATGTTGTCGGTGATGATGATGATCTCACGCGAGAGTCCGGTCCGGATTATTACCCAACGTTACCGTTTTATCCCAAACTTTCTGCCATTTTTTCGTTTTTAAGGTTTTCTTTTAGGAAAAATTGATGCTGATATCTAAGTCGACTCGGTGTTTCTTTTGGTTAAAACTCTTTTCTGAATGACTGACGTAACTTTTTGTTTTTGTTTAAATTTTTTTTTTTTCAAATGTATTAAAATAAATTTTTTTATATTAATATATTGAAATTATTAAAAAAAACATTAATTTAATATCAAATATATACTTAAAAAACACTCAAAGTAATTTTAGATGCAATCTCAACCCCCCCCCCCCCCCCCCAAAACTTGTCTCCTGAATCTGAAGTAAAATATTTAAAAAAAAAAATTATTTTTGAGAGTAATGGATGATATTAATAAAATTTTAAACAATAGAGACCAAAGTGTAATATTGTATAATTTCAAAGCAAAAATAAATTTATTACCAATGAATCGAAGCGTCATTGTGTAAATAAATTTCAAGAAAAAAAAAAAGACAAAATTTAAAGACCTAAACAGTAATTTGACTTGTATAAATAAATTTTAGTCTTCCAATGGAGGGCTTATGGCCGTAGTAGTGCGAATCTTCTAAAAAAAAAAAAATGATGGAACGTTTGTTTGAAGCCATCGTTTTCTTTCCTTTTTTTTTTTCTTTTATCTTTTCGACCACCAAACCTTTCAGATGGGCTTATGGCCGTAGCGGTGCTAATGCAAGGTGTTTGTTGTTTATATTTTAAAAGTATTTTAAAAAAAATATTTTTATTTTAAATATTTTTTTTATATATTTTTATGTTATTTTTATATACTAATATTAAAAATAATTTTTTAAAAAAATAAAATAATTGTTGTCACAGTATTAAACAAGCTCTTCATAAATATACACAAAAATACACTACTGTGTTTTTAGATATTATTTAAAATTATGATTTTTAGATATTATTTAAAATTGTGATGCTAGTTATTTTTTAAAATATTTTTTATTTATCAAAATATTAAAATAATATTTTTTATTTTTAAAAAAATTATTTTTAATTCAGTATGATCTAAAAATTAATTTAAATTAAAAAAAATTTCTTACCATAAAAATAAACACTCTTAACTTCAATTTGTTTTTGTGTTTCAAAAATATTTTTAAATAAATTTTAAAAATTTTATTTTTTTTCTTTGTTTCAAATATTTTTTTTATGTTTTCGTATTATTTTCTATAATGATATCATAAATAAATTTTTTAATATAAAAAATTATTAATTTAATATATTTTTAAATAAAAAAATACTTTTAAAAATTATCACCTTGCTCCAATCATCAACTTTCTTTTTTCGAGTCAGTCATGTGAGCCATTGCGAAATACTTCTTCCATTTGGAATCCATTGCTGGACCGTCATCTCTTAGGTCCAGCCACGCAGGTTGGCAGCCACCTAGCATCTGGGAAGCACAGCCCAATAGTGTTGTCCTCCAGTCCAGATAATAACCATACATTCAATTTGTTGCCTGATTCTTCTCCGCCAAAAGAACCTCCTTCGGCCAGTATAACCAGTATTCACCGGGGGGGAGGGGGTTAAAATTGAAAGACAAAGTTCTTCCACGAAAACTTTGAACTACAAAGAATTGTAAGAGAACCTATATTATAAAGGCATATAAATGATAGCCTATTACAACTATTATAAACTTGTCCTTCGATTATTCTGCAAGTAAATTGCTGTCTCTAGACTATAGCGCGTTTTCTCCAACTGAGACAACGGCTTTCATTGGCAGAGGAGACCTAAGCTAAGCCTGTGCGAATCTTCAAGTACCCTTGCCATTTTTCCCCTCATCCCGAGCTTCTGAAAACAAAGTAATTTAATTCAGTGATATAATCTGGAAAAGGAAAATCTTTATTGCTGCTTGAAATAAAGACCTTGAGAAATAGATACTAAAAGACTACAACAGCGCGTAAATACCAAATCCTCAATCGACATAATTACCGAGGTGACCGTTAGATCAATCATCCAGATTAGTTGTTTGTAATTACAGTAAAACAATATGAAAAACAAAAACAGAAAGGTGGTGCTCACCAGTTATGATTGGATCTTCCATCTCTAAAAGTGACGGCCACATGTTCAAAGAATTCTTTGCTAGCATCTGTAATTCAACATGAGCATAAGAATAAAAGATATAAACGTGTAGCAAAAATCAGATTGTCCCAACAGTGACCACAACATGAACTTTTAATTTTCAGTCCTATTTAAAAGGTCAGCATAAATGTACATTCAAAAACATTAGATGCATACTTCTTTGCCAACAGGTGCTTCTGTCCAAACATCAAATTTCTACATATTCTAAACCGAATTTGCAATATTGGGTTATGGATGAACTGGGACTACTTAATCTGTTCCATAGCTTCGGCCCTACAAATGTATGGGTTCAGACCATTCTAATCTTTCGTTATATCCTCCTACATGATTTGCTAATTAAAAAAGCAAACAGGTTCATACACACTCACTCGTACACAAGACTTACCATGATTCATTGTTAGAGATGGATCTTTCTCATCCATGTATCCAATCACCTTTGCTGGCGTTCCTGCCACCATACTTGAAGATACCGGAACAAAAGGAAAATAAGCACATCAGGCGGGCAGATACATTTATGAGAAAACTAATTCCATAAACTAGTAATATCTGATACAAATATAATAGAAATTCCCCATCCTACCTGTGCGGGGGGACATCTTTTAATACTAGAGAACCAGCAGCTATCATAGCCCCTTCACCTATTTTTATATTCCCAAGTATTATCACACATGCTCCAATTAGTGCACCATCACCTACTTTTGGATGGCGATCACCAATTTCTTTCCCTGTTCCTCCTAAAGTAACACCCTGCCAAACATCTTTGCTATTATGATAACGCAAATATGCAATCGCAAATAAACAAGGCGTCCCATGCACATTGTCCTTTACAGAATCCATTCCTCCATCTATTGAAACATTAAATCATCTTTATTAGTGAGATACAATTTTCAATACATGGTTTTACTATTCAGTGCAAGGCAACTAAAGCTTTTGAAACTTGGCAATGCTTGGAAAAATTTGTCCTCTAAAAAAGTGGTAACATAACCAAATCAAATTTACAAGTAAACCATATAAAATATCTTGACATTTCCCAATAGAATTTACAGCAACTTATCAAGCAAGACCTCAAACAACATAAAAATAAGAGAAAAACTGTAAACAAGAATCATGGAAATAAAATAGAAAACTCTCAGGAGAGTGGGAAAATTGGTGCTGTGACTAGTAGCAGAACTTAACAACACAATGCACCCAATTAAGCCAGGTACCAACATAATAGTACCCAGATTAATTCTTACATTAAATAACAGTAGAAGGGAAGGATCAGGGTGGCTTACATGCATTAACGAGACTCTGTTTCCAATGACAGCAGTTTCACCGACAACCACACCCTGTCCCATGATCCAATAATATGCCCTCTCCAATTCTGGAAGCTGCCCAGTGAATGAAAAAGGTCAAATATTGGGCTTACAAGCAGTCAGAAACAATATCTTCATTATTTGATATGAATAAAAAGGCGCAAAACATCTTCCAAGAATAAATTCCTCAAGAAGTATGATTTATCAACAATTGCTTTTGCAGCAATGGAACATTAATATACTGCCTGAATATGCTAACATGCTTTCTAGATAATTTCAAACAAAAGTATATCTCTCTCTTAAGTAAAATTTCCCACCCTGATTTTTCCAGAATTAAGTAACAGGGTATTGTAGAATACAATGACATGGAACATGCAATAAATAAATATATAAACATACCTGGATGTATGTCAATGCCAAAAACCTGGACAGAGTAATTGTGAAATTATGAGGAGAAAAAAAGAAAACACCACCCCATAAGAAAAATGGAAAGAAAAGAATAGTACAGATTATCTTCCAACTACCTCGCTGATTCGGCTTTGCAATGCCAAGGCCAGTACTGTCCGTCCTTGGTTCCACAAAACATGTGCTACTCTATAGGATTGCAGGGAATGGTATCCCTGTAAAAGAAACATGACATGCCACATGATGCTTGTATTGCCTATTTCAATTCAAACACTTTACTTTCACATCAGTGCATAAGCTAGGACTTTGACAGATTAAGGGTGAACACATACTACCCTTGTTTCCCAACTCCCAAAAAAGAAATATGATCAACGGAAAGTTTTAGCACAACAGTACCACTTGCAGCATCAAAGCATGAAAAAAGTAATTACCTTGAGATACAATAGAGCAGAACAATATGACAAACAGGCAGGATCTCGGTCTTTAAATGCCTAGGGGAAGGAAGATTTTCAACGTTAAGATAAGATTCTTTATTCTTGTCAATCAAACACTGTGAGCATAGGCATGTATTCAGAGAATTTGATAAGTTACCTGCATATCTAGGCGAATAGAATGCTGAATACCTCTATCCTTCATTATTACATTAGAAATTGTATCCAATAATTGGGTTGCCAATAGAGTAGGATTTTGCAGCCGATTTGCGAGAACAAATGCCAATGCTTGCTCTAGGCAATCATGCGACAAAATACTAGCATACAAAAAGCTACTCAAAATCGGTTCTTTTTCCGCCTGCAGTGTTTTATTGCATATATATAAGTACTCAGTAGGAGCTTTTACTTTCGGGAAGAAAATGCTATTGCTGGACCTCAAAATAAAACATATTACATATTCATCCAACAAAAAATTCTTGAGTACAGCACAAACAGCAGCGGCGAGGAATTCCTTGTCTCCATGAATAATCACAAAAATAAAATCTTTACTGGGCATATTCTCCAAGGCTCCATTGAATTCTAAAATAACGCAAAGATAAACTGAAACAAACACAATTTCCCAAAATTGATTAAAATTGTTTCAATCATTAATCTTTAAGGCAATCTCTCGTGTTCTCTCAATTTCTTCCACCGATCTTATGAAGCAACTAAATCATCATTGCACTTAACAATAATTTAGACAGCTTAGAAACCAAAAATTAAAGACTCTCCCACTTAGAAATACCAAAGCTCAAGCTTTTACTAAGGATATGTGAAAGTTCAATATCCATTTTCAGACTTAACAAGCCAGTATCAAGATTAAGCATTTTCCAGTCTAATCCACTATCCAGCCACACAAGAATTTAACATAATTAATAATAATAAAAAAGAAATAACTTTGAAACTGAACGTCAATAACCCGCCAAGAAAAAATCGTTGAAGAATCAAAAGAAACGAGTATTATGAATAAACCGGGGGGGGGGGGGGGTTACCTCTATCTTAGCCTCTTCTCTAACAGCATCCCAGATGGGGTCTCTGGAATCAGCCGGCAATAAAACAGGGTCTGATTCAGGCTTCAAAAACCCCATCGCATAAACAGGAAAAACCTTCTCGAAGGGAAAATTTGTAGAGTCTGAAGCAAAAGAATTTGTGGTTTCCTCTTCCTTCACTCCATCTTCTTTTCCTTCTTGGATAGATAATCGTTTAGATAGCATTGATGAAACCCAAGTCTCGTCGCTTAGACAAGCCATGGGAGAAGGAGAAGAAGCTGAAATCTAAACAAAGGGTTGTAGTTTTTTTTTGAGACAAATGAATGAAAGAAAGGATTTATTGAAGGGAAAATAAAAATAATGAGACGTTGAATGGAAGACAAGTGGAGTAACAGTGGCCCCTTCAGCAGCCACCGAGTTGCTTTTTTATGATGTTGTTTACTTGTTTTGTTTTGTCTCGTGTTAGAGGGGGGAAGGTTTTATGTCTGGTAATGGAAAAGAGGAGATGGTTATTATGGTCCATTAATGACATGTGATGTTCTGTTGATTATCACATGTGGTGGTTGTTTTTTGCAGGCCAGCCATGGATTCTGGCTTTTGTGTGTAAATCCATTTAACACCTCTCTCTAATTTAAAACCAATGTTACTTTATTTTTTTTGCTTCTGGGATTAGGGTATTGACTGGCTATCTTCGTCTTGGGTTCAGTATTATTTTTTTTTAGCAAAAATAAATAAATATAGAGGTTTTTTCAATTCATTTTTTGACATGAAAAATTGGCAAGTGTAATTCTAAAAATTTATACAAGTATTTAATTAAATAAATTAAAAATTATTTTTGTCAATAAATATATATATAAAAAATCATTAACAATAACTAAAGATTAAATTAAAAAAATTGATATATAGATGTAAATCAAGATATTCAATTTCACACCACATACTATCTATTTAGTTATATTTAATGACTTTGTTATTAGAATAATTTTTTATCTAATAAAATAATAGTAAAAATAAATATACATATAAAATTTATTAAATAAAAAAACACCATAGATGGTTGCACGCATTAAAAAATAAAATATCATTTTATATGAAAACCAAGAAAAAATCAAATGATATTTTACCAAAGAATAAACTAGAAAGTTGAGAGATATAGGTGAATGCAAATATTTGATCTTAAAACATGGATTATAGACTTATTTGTATTTAATAACATTGTTTTTTTAGAACCAGACTATTATTTAATAAAACAATAAAAAAAAACATAGGAAAACAATTTAATAAAAACAAAGAGAAAAAAAATTATTTAAGGCTACACAAAAAGATTGCCTCCTAGGATCATAAAAGGAAATTAAAAGCGAACTTGTGAACTAAGTAAAAACCAAATTATATTTTATTAAAAAAAACATAAAATTTTATCAAAACAAATATTCAATAAAAACTCATATACTAAAAAATAAAATTGAAAAAAAAACCTAAAAAAAAGGCATGGGCTCACTCACCTAGGTTAAGTTAATTTTAAAAAACAATCACGTGATGTGTCACCTACTTCTTCCCATATCTTGACTGTTATGGCGACTGAAAAATTAAGAAAATTAATTATTATTTTTTATCTAAAAACTCATTTTCATTTCATTTTTTACCTAAAAAAATTACTCAAACACTATATATACCTTGATAACGTCGTGTATGGCATTAAATAACCCAAAAGCTTTTCGAACTTGAATCTACCATTTTAGGCACTGGCAAAGACAAATAACACTTAGATGAGATTTTCAGAGTTGAATGAAACTCATTGATACCAAAACTAATTCTTTTTAGACTAAATTGGTTTCAACTAAGATTTTTTGTTTTTATTACAAAAATCTTGTGACTTTCTCTTTTTTTTTCAAACTAAAAATTGTAAAAATAAGAAAAATAAAGTTATGTGCCATAGTTGAAATTTTGAAATATTAAAGGACTGAATGTTTATAATTTTAAAAAGTATGATGAACGAACTAGAATTTCTTTTCTAATTTTTAAATGAACACCTTGTTTCTCCTTGTATTACACTTTGTTCTCTTTTGTTGCAATCATCATGCCCTTAACATTGCTGCAATAATAATTTTGGGTATAAAATGATGCAATTGAAAAAAAAAATTTAAAAGGTTAAATTGTTTAAAATAAATTTAATATGGATTGCTGTAGTGAAAAAACTTACGTGTTTTAATATTTTGTAAGAGTGAGTAAAAAAAACAATTAAATCAAAAAAACTAGAAAAAAAAATTAGAAGAACCAAACTAAAAAAAATAACCAATTAAAAAAAAATCAATTCTGTTCGATTTCAGTTTTAAAAATTTAAAATAATTGAACGAAACAATTAAAACAACACCAAACCGTTGAAAACCAAATATAAATAGTAACTTTTATTCTCGTGCTGCCTGCCTTTTAAACACAAGCATGCCATCACTTTTTTTTTTCAAATGACCCTTCATTTTTTTTCACTTAACTTTTTTTTAAAAAAATCTCTCTAAATAAAATAATTAAAATGATATTTTAAAAAAATGATCATGTCATAGTTTTAAAATAATTTTATAACTTTTTTTGGTAATATTAACAATTACTTTACAAATAACTATAAACAAAACTTGATTTTTTCATAAATTCAAATAGGAATAATTGAGACATTATTGTTTTTATTTATTTCTTAGTTGAAAATTGTTGTATGGATGATGATAAGTTTTTACATGAAAAACTAAACTTCTGATAAAAAAAGAATTTTTCTTAAAAAAAAATGAATGAATTGCAAAAAGAAATTTTAGTGGAAAGGAATATATTTTTCTCTTAAATTTAAATCATCTGAAATCTCACAAATTGGTATTTTAATTATTTTAAGTTTATATTGAAAAAACCAAGATGTTGATAAAAAAATAATGTCCATGTGAAAAAAAAACATAAATAAGAAGATAAAATCTTAAATGGCTAAAAATATTTTTTTATTCTATAATTTAAATCATTGAAATTATTTTAACAATCACAAAATTTAATAAAAATAAGCCCACAATATTGCTTGGAAAAAAAAACAGCATTCACCTGTATTTCAAGTTGGAACCTCTAATTTATAATTAAAAAAAAAATACTAAGGTTTCACTCTAATATTCTCTTGCAAATCTATTGGTCATGGTACGGATGATTTGTCTGACAATATAAATTGATCTGAAAATAGAACAAAACAACCAATAAAAAGCATTGATATAAAACCTGGCCCCACCCCAGAGGCTGACTCAGCATAGGAATGGAGGTATGGGGTCATGGTTGAGTTTCAAATAGTTAAAATTTAGACCTGTAACTGGTTCAGTCAAATAAATTTAGGTGACTTCATATAACTCGACTAAGAGTTGTTTTTTTTTTATATATATATATTTTTAATAAATTTAAAATTTAAAATTAATTTATAAATACTTATTCTCACATATTTTATTATAAATTAGTTTCTTAACTTTTTGATATGAAATAACTACACACATATATTTAAAAGTCTATTTCCACATTAAGTATTTTTTAACCTTTTTATATGAGATAATTATAAATACAGTCTATATTCAATTGTATTTTTTTTAATTTTTTATGGGATAATTATATATAGTCTATATCTACATGGAATGTTTCTTAACTTTAATGCGATATAACATTTACATGAATTATTTATTGATTTTTTTATATTGAATGTTAAATTTTTTATTTTTTTATTTAACTCGAGTTAATTCATTAAATTCAGGTTTTTTTTTTTTTTTAGCTGGGCCAACCAAGAATTGAATTTAATATCTATGATAAAAGTTAAGAGCAAAAAGTTGAGGTTAGTGTATAAAAAAGTGGAAGGGTCAGGTGGGAAGGAGAATTAGAAGGGCAATGGCCTTGTACATGCCCAAATACCCGGCTAGAGACATCCTCAATTATTTTATCTTGCGAATCATTGCTTCTGAGATCACATACGCGTCTGCAGCTTGCTTTCCTGTCATATCATATCATTTTGTGAGTGCTCTCTGGTTCACATTTTGTACGGTGGTATTTTTTAAAAATAACTTTTAATTTATAATGCATTCAAGAGTATTTCTTTTCCAAATCTTTTTATACCACCACCTTAAAATTATAAAACAATATCTAAAAATATTAATTTAATATTTTTTTCAAATAAAAAATATCCTTGAATCTATCGTAATGTTAAACAATTACTTTGTCTTCATGGGGGAGGATGTTAGATGTGAACGTGATTGAAGGGAATATTCCTTTGTATGTCGTGAAAAGCATGCATCCAATGTCGAGTACTCGTGGCTGCTCATCAATCTCATAGAGCCATGCAATGCAATGATTACTTTAACGATATCCCTAATCTTACATCTAGGTAGCACTTAATTACCGTGAGGAAAACAAAAACAGTTGAGATAAAAATGAATTTTATTAAACATACATAATAAAAATATAAAAATAAATATATTTTTAAAAGTTAATCCGAGTTAATTTATATTAATAAAAAATAAAAATAATTATTGTTATAATTTTAAATTCGATTTAAGAGTCGATCTTGGATAAGATCCATATCACGAGTGAGGTTGATAATTGACCCGTATCAATATTAAAAAAAAATTAATATTATAATTTTAAAATTTGAATTAGAGGTTAACTCAAGGTAAAGCACATGTTATTTGTTAGGAGGATCAATTCAGGTTGACCCGGGTCAACATAAAATAAAAGTGTTTTTTTTATTAAAGTTTTAAAACTTGATTCGAGGTCAATTCGGGGCAAAACCTGGGTTAGGGATCAGAAAAGTCAACCTAGGACGACTCGTGCCAATATAATAATAATTTTTATTATTATTATAGTTTTAAAATCTGATTTGAAGATTGACCAGGACAAGACCGAGAGCATAGGCCGAGAGGGTCACCACTAGTTAACTTGAGTCAACATGTGGATAAAAATAATAATTATTATAGTTTTAAAATCCAACTCGAGAGTTAACCTGATGTAAGGTTCAGGTTACTGGTAGGGAGGGTCAATCTGGCTGACAAAAAAAAATAAAATCAAAGCAACCTTGTTCTAACCAAATTTCCCCCCTAAAAAAATCAACGAGCTTTTAACCTGTGTTTTATCCCAGATTGAGTTGTTTTTTATCGGGTCATGTCGAGTCAATCATTTTTTTTTCTCTTAAAATCAAACCAGTCAAAGCCATAGCTCAACCAATCAAGTCAGTCCTGATTTTATAACAAGGTTATTATAATATTATTAATTTTAATGCTCAATATAAACTAGAGTAAAAGAATAATATCTAATTATTTTTAAAATATAAAAGTTTGACAATAATACATGTTAAAGGTAAAATATTTTTTTATATATTTTATTCTGTTTTGTCCATTAGAACTAAATATAATACAAAGATAATTACTTTATTTTGTATATCACTATCAAATATAATTATGTTTCCATCTCATTTTTTTCTTGTCTTTTTTTTTTCCATTTCTTATGTGCAGAAACAGTAACCGAACGGCAACTTAACTTAATGTGTGTTTAAGACTATGGTGTAAAGTGTTTTTCAAAATAATTTTTTACTTCAAAATATATCAAAATAAATTATTTTTATATTTTTTTTAATTATTGACATTAACACATCAAAACTACAAGAAAATACTAAAAATAAAAATTAATTTAATATTTTTTCAAATAATTTTTTTTAAAAAATTAAAAAACAGATGCGCTTCCAGATACATCCAAAATCATTATTAAACATGGAACTTTACTAATAAATATTGCACGGTGCCCATGGGACCGATCCTAACTTTAATCGTGCCAATATAATGACCATCAATTTTTGTACTGGTCGGCTCACCAAAACTATTATCTCCTCTTATTCTTCATGATAGTTTTTTTTTAAAAAACAAATAATATAAATTGCTTATTTAGTGATTCATTGATAATGTGGTGAAAGAGGTTTTTTTAATTAAAAATATATTAAAATATTTTTTTATTTTTAATATTAACATATTAAAATCATTAAAAATATTAAATTAAAAGACCATTTTAAAAAACATTATAAAATAATTGGCTATAAGGTGTCACCAAGACAACTTTAATATAGGATCCATTTGGAAACGCGGTATAACTTGTGTTTTAAAAAAAATTAATTTTTTTTTTGTTTAAAATTAATATGTTTTAGTTTTTTTTAATTATTTTGATGTGCTAATATAAAAAATAATTTTTTTAAATTAAAAAAATATTATCTAAATATATTTTTAAACAAAACACTTTTCAAACCAGAATCATTATCGTAATTCCGAACATTACTTATTACTTATAAGAAGGGAGCAGCCCTGCAAACCATTTTAAAATTTTTTATTATGAAATAGTATAATATTTTTTATTTTAAATAAATAAAATTTTTAATAATATATATTATTATATTAATTTTGATAAATAAAATTTTTAATAATATATATTGTTATATTAATTTTGATATTTCCATCCCTGCTTATAAGCAGCGCCACCCATTAAGCAGGTCCCACATCTTCGCCCGTCTATTAGCAGCGCTGAAACGAGCATTTGTTCTTTCGTTTAAAAAAGAAAGACATAACACGGCTAAGCCCGTATGGTCCCACCGTTTGGCGTCTGGTGCCATAAAAAACAACACGTCACAATAGTATTTTACAAGTACACCCATATTATTTAAGAAAAAAAAAATAGTAGCAAAACTAGATAGGTACTCTGCCTTGCGTTATGTCACGGCCGATCAATTTTTTTAGGAATTTAAACCGGAGAATTAAGGTTTTGTAATTACAGAACAAATGTTATTAGATGTTCTCTGTCAGAAAGATAAATGAGAGTTCTTTGGTCTCCTTTTCATTCCAAAATTGTTGTTGTTGCTGCTGCTAATGATGGCATTCATATAATGCTGCTTCTAAAACAAAAACCCCACTACAAGTAGGGTGAATTTATTTATTTATTTATTTTTTATTACAGTTAACTAAAAAAAAACTACGTATATAATCGAAAATTTTAAAATAAAAAAGGCAGTAATTTACCCGACGCATTAGTTACCAGGACTCCGTTCCGAAGAAGAAGAAAATCTGAGCCAACCTTCAGTTTTATTGACCATAACTAAAAATAAAATAAAATAAAATAAAATTATGGAATGAGTCAGTCGCTGAGGGACTCACCTCTCTCCTCCTCCTTAATTTAATTCCCTCGACACATTTATGCCAATCTGCACCTCTGAGTAATCATTCAATACCAAAAACCCCTCCCTAAACCCGACCCGAACCCATGGCGAGACGCTCCTTACCCCTTCTTAAACACCTCCTGTCCTCCCCCTCCCCCTCCCCCTCCACCACCCCCACCCTCCGCAGATCCGTAACCTATATGCCACGCCCTGGCGACGGGGAACCACGACCGGTAACCTTGATCCCCGGCGATGGAATCGGCCCTTTAGTCACCAACGCCGTCGAACAAGTCATGGAAGCAATGCACGCGCCAGTATATTTCGAGAAATACGAGGTCCATGGCGACATGATGAGAGTGCCATCGGAAGTGATGGAATCGATCAAGAAAAACAAAGTCTGCTTGAAAGGAGGTTTGACGACGCCTATGGGAGGAGGAGTTAGTTCATTGAACTTGCAATTGAGGAAGGAGTTGGATTTGTATGCGTCGCTGGTGAACTGTTTTAATCTGCCAGGGTTGCCTACGCGACACCAAAATGTTGATATTGTTGTTATTAGGGAGAATACGGAGGGGGAATATGCCGGCTTGGAGCATGAAGTGGTTCCTGGTGTTGTTGAGAGTCTCAAGGTATTTCCTTTTCCTTTTCTTTTTTTAATTGTTTGGGTCCCACATAGAGTGCCAAATGACGGGGTCGAAGATTCTGGATGATTTGGAATTAAATATGATTGAATATATTGTAGCTGCTAATGTGATTAACTGATTATGGTTAAACTTTGGGATTTCGTGTGCTTTGCTATTACGTTGAAGAGTGTTTTTTAATTTAAAATGTTTTGGTGATATTTTTTCAGATTTGTATTTTCATCTTTTACATCAGCATATTAAAATTATTAAAAAAAAATCTGAAAAAGTATCAAATAGAATGCGCGAAAAGCATGTTGTATCGGAAAAATAAACACCAACACAAATATATATAAGTATTATTGTGGTTTGTGTTTTGATCGATTTTAGGGTGTTTGTGGGTCCCACAGAGGCTCCAAAGCATGGGTGGAAAACTGAAATCTGGATGAATTGGTGTTAATTATTATTGAATATTTTTTTTTTGTTAATGAGATTATGGTTAAATCCTGGGAATATGGAATTTTGGGTTGTGAGTTTTGAAATATGAATGAAACTGGGGTGATTAATTATGATTGAATATGTGTTATTGTTAATGTAATTATTATGATTGAAGCATGGGGAGTTTTTGTTACGCGTTCCTTTGTCTTAGCATGGTTCCACAATTTGCAAATTAAGAGCATGAGCGAAATTGGTGCTAATTAGGATTGGAATGTAATTGTTTAGGTGATTATCATTAAAACTTGGAACTTGGAAGTCTCTGTTATATATGTCTTTGCTTTAATTTTGTGTATGGAATGAAATTGGTGTTAATTTTGATTGAATTTATGATATTTAAGTGACAATGGTTACATTCATAAATATCTTTGCTATGAATATTTAAGTGGCCATGGTAAAGTGGGTGTGCTTTAGCTGTTAAGCCTTCGTTTCTAATTAGTGAATACTTTAATGTTGATTGAGCATTGGTGGAAGTTATTTCAGTTTGTGGTTTTGAATTGGGAGTTTGCTTTTCTAATATTTAGGACTTTTAAACTTGAAAGTTGTATTACTTTGCACTACAATTCACTTTGGAACTATCACTGCAACCAGCACAATGTTCTTTTTCCACATTCATGAATGTGAAGTGAGGGACTATAAATACTCCCTCCTAGTCATTATTGGATAAATTCATATATCCCTATGTTTTGTAGATTCGTGCTTTGTGGTCAGAGACTTGAAAGCAGAATTGAAATACATGAACGAAAAATACCTTGTTATCCCATAATATCGTTTTAACTATGTAGTTTTTTTTTATATTAAATTTGGACTGCATGATTATTTACAGAGCTAGTTTTCCCTTTACCTTGTCCAATTTTGCATTTTTAGGGATTATTTTTGCATCTCATACTTACTAATTTGACAGGTGATAACAAAGTTCTGCTCAGAGCGCATTGCAAAATATGCTTTTGAGTATGCTTACCTGAATAACCGGAAGAAAGTGACCGCTGTGCACAAAGCAAACATTATGAAGCTCGCAGATGGTTTGTTCTTGGAATCTTGTAGGGAAGTTGCTACAAAATATCCTGGAATCAAATACAATGAAATTATCGTGGACAATTGCTGCATGCAACTTGTCTCGAAGCCTGAGCAATTTGATGTCATGGTATGGAATAAGCACCTGGAAAATTCTATATGTGACTTGCCTAGCTATTTCTAATCAATTGCTGTTGATACTATAGCATCAACTGCATTACATCTGTTCACTTGCTTTCCGAGATTTGATTAACTGTTCTGATCTACTTTATTTTTGTTTTATTACATCTTCTAGTTAATACAATGCTGTTTGGTTTTGAGTTTTCTTTTTAATTTTTTTTTCCGACTTAAGATTTTCAATTTAGATATCTAGTTTATAAACTTAGTTTTGTCTCCTGTGTCAACAAGTCTTGGATCTTTGGAGGCAACAGCAACAGTGACATTTTCCCTTTATCACAAGTTATATATAAGAAGAATATCCTTCTTGGTTGTTGCTGTCAGTAATCAATAGTGGTCTGTGAAGCTCTGCTAGCTCTTCTTTCAAATCTCAATACTTTTCAGCTTTCCCTTTCCTTTTCTGAAATAGTAATGGGGAAATAGATAACAATGGAGCATTCTTTAGCTGATACCACTGGATTTACAATTTGCAGGTGACGCCTAATCTGTATGGCAATCTCGTTGCAAATACAGCTGCAGGTATTGCTGGTGGCTCTGGAGTCATGCCAGGAGGTAATTTGTTGATATATTTTGCCTCCTAACTTATTACTTTATTGTAGTTTTATGTGCTGTTGGAATAACTGATGATAGAAAACACACAAGAAGTAGGTGATTGTGAAGCCAACTTGATGAATGATTATCATAGGTTTTCCTGATCTAATGTCTACTTCAAGGTCATGAGCTCATCCAAATGGATTGCTTTAAGCCACCTTAACATTGCTTGCTTTGCGAAATATTTGATAGAGGATCTCAACTAGGACAACATATATGAAAATAGGTGCTCTTTGTTGTGTAAAAAGTTTGGTGTTGGTGAATTTTAGTTGGTTTCTGCTTTTTTAAATTACCAGATAGCATTTGTGGATATTAAGTCAACACAATACTTGTATTCTTTTGATTATAAAATGAAAGGTTCATCTCGTGGCACCGGCTCCTTTGAGAGCCCAGTAGTGTTGGAGCATTTCAACGGGAGATTTGAGGTCATGAATTGAGCTATCAGTCTATTGGGAATTCAGGACAGCAGTTAATGGCCCATGGTGGAATTTTTTTTATTCTGTAGAATGTTGTGCTCAAAGTGACATTTGTGTGATAACCTTTGAACATTTGATGCTTCAAATGTTAAGATTATTCCCTACCAAGTCTGCTAATATGCCTAGATCTCTGGGTTGAATAAGTTTGCTGTTCACCAATCCTGGGTATCTTATGTCTTTGATGTAAAACTAGATGTTCACAACATCATCACTCCTCTCCATAGCTAAATCCGTTCACATGATAATAAAAGTCCGGTGAATATATCTTATGTCTTTCATATGATGATGCTAGAGACAAGCGCTACTAGTTAGGCAAGCAGGCAAATGTTTATAGATGCACTGTAAAATTCTAATCCTTGGTGTGAATTTGGATCATTGTTTGCCTTCATTCATTTTAAAACATCTCTTTGGTTCTTAAACCACCCACCCCCCTCTCCTCCCTCTACATAAGAAAAGAAAGTTGGAGGAGAAAATTAATTCTTAGAAAGATTTTGTTCCACTTGCCCAAAGTTGTCTTTTTACATTCAGAATCACTGGGAATGCTAAGAATGAGAATCATTGTTGCAGGCAATGTTGGGGCTGATCATGCTATATTTGAGCAAGGCGCTTCAGCAGGAAATGTAGGAAATGAGAAACTATTGGAACAGAAGACAGCAAACCCAGTTGCGGTGCTTCTCTCTTCTGCCATGATGCTAAGACATCTCCAGTTCCCTTCTTTTGCTGATCGATTAGAAACTGCAGTCAAACAGGTAATCTCAGAGGGCCGTTACCGAACAAAAGATCTAGGAGGATCCAGCACCACCCAAGAGGTTGTTGATGCAGTCATAGGCGCTTTAGACTGACTGGGTCGATACTCATTTAGCTGCTCCTCTCACTAAAACATTTGCTGGTGCTGCTCAGAAGTTTCACCTTCCAGTATTCTTTCTCACGCGTCTACATTTTTGGATTTTATGTCAACCACACTCAAGATTTTATCTTTTATTTCTTACGTTTAATAAATCTCAATCCCATATGATGAATGATGTTGCTATTTGAGTTATATACCTGTAAAGGCGAAAAGATGGTCAGATTCCTGAAGCCTAATTTGTATTATAATACCGTGGAAGTCATGGCAACATTCCAGGGAAATCGAATTTGAATATGCTTGTCTACCTTTTACACTGATAAAGACCACTCTGTATGTGTCATAGTTGCACAAGGTTTTGAAGAGCAATCAAATTTATGGATATATGCAAGAAGCAACCCTTTTCTTCCTTGTGGTATTGTCTGTTTGATTTGAGGAATTTGTTTCCTTAATTAGTATTTGATGTCTGCTGTGTATTTTGCATGTGGAATTCATTATGACTGCGCTGGCAGGGGTTTTGCTAGTATATGTGCGGATTGAGTTGCCTGCCTCAGTAGGGTCTCCTATCAATTGAGTTTGGTAACACAATTCATGTTCAAGAAACTCGTGAGAAAATGGATTTTCCTGAAAATGAAAATATTTTTTTGATCTTTTTTTAAGCTTGCGTGCTGACATAAAAGATGGACGAAGTATGTATCATCTTTATTCAACTAATTGGAGTATTAATCTCCATATTTTCACAAGAATTTACTGGGTTTTGTTGTTGAAAAATGAAGTGTTTCATCGATCAAAATCAAGAGCTAGCTAGCCCCACTATACTAGCAAGAATGCTTATCAGATTGCATAAACAGCCATATCAACGTCCATTGTTTGCATGTAGTAGAGAGAATAGGATTCAAAACAGCTTCTTCAAGAAGCTTGGATTTGCACACTCTACAACATGCTAGCTGGTAAACTCATTTCATTAATGCATCAGGAGAGATCCCGGCACTTCCATGATTCCTCGCATTTCTCTGCTTCTATATACCATGTATTGTAGCTTTCCATGCTATTCTCGTAATCATAGATTGAAAGTTGTCTTACGCACCTCTTCTTTTGTACATCAAAACTCTAATATCTAGCCACCAACAAGTTTAGAAAAGCCACATTTAAGCAAGATAGTACACCAAACAGATTTAAGAGTATAAGCAATTAAATAAAAAATAAAAAATTAAGGTGATCACGATCCTCATCAGCAGCACTACAAATAAGGCAATAAACACTGATATTTCTTCCCGTAAGAAGTTCCCTTGTAGATAACATGTTAGGAACACAAGCTAGGATATAAAACTATGTCTAGGAATGTGAAAGGATTCTGATTAAGTCCCAAAAATTCAAGTAGCTTAGGAATAAGGTTCCCGGGTTGGATAATCGATTAATCAATTAGTCCTTGATAAATTTATCTATTTTTTCTAACCAAGATAGTTAAGAGCTTATACTTCGTAAGTCAAGGTAGCTTGTAACTAGTACCTACAAAAGGTCTTATTTGGTAGAGGTAAGGACTCTCTTATGCTTAAATAAATATCTTTTTAGATAGAAAATACAATAATATTCTAAAGAGAAATACTTTGAAAATATATATGCAATAGAGAATAAAGATGGTGAACCTTTGTTCTGAAAGTCTTATGGTATATTTATATTCTACGAGTCTTGTTTTTCTGTGAAGATGAGTATTTGGAGTGTAATTTTATCCTGATAGCATTTAATGAGGTATAAATATTCATTACATCTATATTAAAGTTTGATAAAAATATGGTGGGTTACTGAAGGACTTTTTTACACCAAAAAGGTATAGGAAGATTATGGTTCAAAACATCAAATATAGCTGAGCCCATGGTGGCCGAGCTATTCCCTTAGGCTAGATCCGAGGGAAGAGGGTCATTCTATTATGCGTGCCTCAAGGAGGATGATCATTCCATTAGACGTGCTCAAGGGAGGATGGTGGGCGTGCCATGAGAGGATAATCATTCCCTTACCTTGTTCCTATAGATAAAGATGTGCAGGCACCATAACAGAATGTTAGGCACTGCATCTATTGATGAGAAATGTTAGTGCCCGTAGGTGATTGACGAGAAAGGTTGGCGGGTGATAGCCATTGGCGATAAACACAAAAGATTAGCGAAGCATAGTTGGAGAAGTAGGTATGCGACTTCATGCTGACTTCTTAAAGGTCGTAACACTACATTGTATTGTGTACCACCAATGTTTGGCTATTTGGTAATGAGCTTAAGAGTTGGGTCAAGGCCTATGATTTAACAAATATGGAGATTTGCTTGGGTGAAGGCCCATTAGAGGACATGATTGTCCATAACACACAAATTTGTTGTCTATGTTGGCTTGGTTTAAATGGATAATGCTTTCGTTTAGCGGTTATTCAAGTTGTCTATTTTTTTTTAATTTTTTTTAGCACACGGATAAACTTCATTTATTTCTAATTTTATTTTTCACTTATTATCAACATGACGTGAATTATTTTTTAACACCATAATCATAATCATACTACCGTATTTTTTTCAAACATAGCCACCACATTTTTATTTATCAAATTCCGAAAACTATTTCTTATTTAAAATACTGTTGAATTTTTTTTTATCTCTAATATACTTGATGTAAAATAAACTCATAGGAAGATAGAAAAGCAAAGAATATATTAAATAAAATAATATGAGATTCAAAGTGTTTTTTTGTGCTACTTTATTGAAGTGTTCGATGATGAAAAATACCAAATCCCTAAGAGTTGGGTCAAGGCCTATGATTCAAAAGTGTTTTTATGATCTTAAGATTTTTTTTTTCTTTTTAAAATCGATTAACCGGATTCACTTATCATTATAAATCAGTTGACCGGTTAAGTCATAAATATCACATTTTAATTATGTTGTGCTTTAGAAATATAATATTTATAAAATATTGCTATTCTAAAACACGATAATTATCTTATCGTATCGTGCTTAAAAATAACAAACAACATGATGAAATTATATTATTTCACCTTTTTTTTTTTTTTTGCTTCTATATCAATTCACTTTTTTTTTTCCTTTTAATTTTGTGTGATAACAGCGCAATTTAAATGAGCCCATTAAAGTGATAGATTCATCAAAGCCTGATTTTGATAAAAAAAAAAATAAAAGAAAGAAAAAAGTCAAGCCCAATAGCTAGACAAGTGGCACCAAATCTGTCGTACAATCAATTTCCACATGCGTGCCCCACGGTACACGGATCTACACAACAGCTTACAAAAATCATTCTAGCGATAGATAAAGTCTGCATGTATATCTTCTTATGATGGGCTCCACCACTGTTAATCATTCTTTCCGACCTTCACTTCTTTGTAAAAAAGCTTAAAGATTTACATCGCTTTCTTTATTACTTTCACGCATACAGGTAATTACTTTTTATTCACAATTACAATCAAGCAGATACCTGGTCACAGTGTTCTTGGCAATTTTTTTTATTTTATTTTTATAAAAATACTGTCCTTTTGCTCTCTTTGTTTAGGTCGCCCTAGAAGATTTATTAATGCGGTCCATTTGTCACTTTCTTTCATCTCATCGTTAATTCTTGACAAAATGTCGTAAAACACTTATCCAAGACATCTCAAGTCACATGTTAAGAACCAATAGTAAAGTGGATGAATGCTATGAACATTCTTGTATATTATTTGAGGTTTATCCCATCAAAACATGATAGCACTACTAAGGAAACTAAATTCTAGATGCACCTTTGAACAAATGCTTTAGTACCTTCAGTTTCTTGAAAACTCCAAAATGAATCTCTTCTTCAAGAACCATAAACACTTAACTCGCTTGCCATCCACTTTCAACAGATTCGTCAGTTCAAATTCAAGTAAACAACCTCGAGCACTGTTCTCAAGCTTTGCCAGTGATCTTCTTGAACCAGACTCATGGAAATCAATGGAGGGTCTTGTACGTTGCAAGGCAAATTATGCCCCTTTGTCTCCTATAAGCTTCTTGGAGCGATCAGCTACAGTTTATAGGGACAGAACTTCAGTTGTTTATGGTTCTTTGAAGTTTACATGGGCTGAAACTCATCAACGTTGCCTCAAACTTGCCTCTGCTTTATCCCAGTTGGGAATTTCTCGTGGTGATGTGGTAAGTCTGTTCTTCTGCTTATTTTATTTTTTTTTCCAGCAGTGGGGTTTGTCCGCTGCTTTCCACAGGCTGCTCCAGGTCACACCAATACTTTGATTCTGACAAGGATTCACCTTCTGGTTTTTTCTCCCTTTTCTTTTGTATATAATTACCCTGTTATTGAGAGTATATTTGATCTTGTGGGTTACAATGGTATGACACTTTCTTGATCATTGCATGGTTACATAGATTTCTAGGCAGTAAGACTTTTTTGGGTTGTTATTGAAATGTTAGTCGGTTCTGTTTGATATGGTTTCACTGTTTTACTTGGCATGGTTCAATAGCTCTTGTCGGAAATAATTCGAAAATAGCATCAAGCATGGTGCATTTGATTGAGTTAGATAAAGGCTTACTGAATGCTACAGTCACCAAGCGTTATTATAGAACATAGACAACGAGGACATGGTATTTTAATTTAATAGGAGATGACAGTCTCATTAGACGAGATTACAGTGGGCTTCCCAAAAATTTATTCATCACTAATCAGCAAAATGGAGTAAAAGGAGATATTACTTTCAATCTTGTCAGCTTGAGATGTTCTGTTTTGCGTTGTAGTTCTATCATACTTTTGGGAGTGAATTTGTTTATTTTGAAGGTATTAGTGGTTGAATCATTAATCATATATGCTTACCTTATCAAGTCACAACTGTTTTGATGTCTTGAGACTGTATAAATTTAATCAGGTTGCTGCTCTGGCCCCTAATGTTCCAGCAATGTATGAGCTGCACTTTGCAGTTCCAATGGCTGGAGCAGTTTTTTGTACTCTTAATACTCGCCATGACTCGAATATGGTGTCTATCCTACTGAAACATTCGGAGGCAAAGATTATTTTCGTGGACCACCAGTTACTTGATATTGCCAGAGGAGCGCTTGATCTTCTAGAAAAGACAGGGACAAAACCACCTATGGTGGTCTTGATTTCTGAATCTGATGTTTCTTCTCCCACTGGCTTCAGTTCAAGTAGTTACGAGTATGAAAGCCTCTTGGCAAATGGACACAGTGGATTTGAGATCAGGCAACCGGAAAGCGAATGGGATCCTATCAGTGTAAATTATACTTCTGGCACAACGTCAAGGCCCAAAGGAGTTGTTTATAGTCACAGGGGAGCATATCTCAACACCCTTGCGACGCTTTTCCTCCATGGCATTGGTACAACGCCTGTTTACCTTTGGACTGTGCCCATGTTTCATTGCAATGGATGGTGCCTCACTTGGGGTATGGCAGCACAGGGTGGTGCTAACGTATGCCTGAGAAAAGTCTCTCCAAAAGACATATTTGACAGCATTGATCAGCACAAGGTGACACACATGGCAGGAGCACCGACTGTCTTGAGCATGATTGTGAATTCAGCAGTTAGTGACAAAAAACCCCTTCCTCACAAAGTGGAAATTATGACAGGGGGTGCACCACCACCCCCTCAAATCTTTTTCAAGATGGAAAAGTTAGGTTTTGGTGTATCTCATTTGTATGGCCTTACAGAAACTTATGGTCCAGGGACTTATTGCTCATGGAAACCTGAATGGGATTCACTTCCTCTCAATGAGAGATCAAAGATGAAAGCTCGACAAGGGGTACAGCATCTTGGATTGGAAGATGTTGACGTAAAGGATACTTTCACCATGGAAAGTGTACCAGCAGATGGTAAAACGATTGGAGAGATTATGCTCAGAGGAAACACTGTGATGAGTGGCTACCTAAAAGACTCGAAAGCAACTGAGGATGCTTTCAGAGGCGGCTGGTTTAGAAGTGGGGATCTTGCTGTGAAACATTCTGATGGATATATTGAAGTGAAGGACCGAGCAAAGGATATTGTGATTACTGGTGGAGAGAATGTATGCACACTTGAAGTAGAAACAGTTTTGTATAATCATCCAGCAATTCTCGAGGTCGCAGTTGTTGGGCGGCCAGATGACCTCTGGGGACAAACCCCTTGTGCATTTGTGAAGTTAAGAGAGGGATTTGACGTTGATGCTCAAGATATAATTAAGTTTTGCCGGGATCGTTTGCCACATTATATGGCTCCCAAAACTGTCATTTTTGAGGATTTGCCGAGAAACTCTACTGGAAAAGTGCAGAAGTTTATTCTGAGGGAGAAGGCAAAGGCATTGGGTAGCCTCTTTAGGTCAGAGTCACAAACCACCTGCTGATGTTTGCAAAATTATTGCAATCGATAAATACAGCGATGATTATTTTTATCTAACAACTAAAGAGAACTTTCAAGCATTTGGATTGATCTTGAAGACCCATGTAGACAAAACTAGTTGAATGTGTGATTTTACAGGGGTTTTGCTCATGTTGTGGCTCATGCAGGATGCTTTCCCATTTCGACATGGACGATGCATGGATAGACGATAGAACCACAGTATATGTAAGTTCAATCTTCACCCGTAATCGAAAGCATATGCGTAGATAAAAACTAGTATCTTGAGATTTACTCAAATAAATTCATAGAAGTTTATTTCATTATTCTTTAATAATGACTCCTTATTACAATTCTTTTAGGCTACTTATATATTAGAAAAAATTTCTAAATAAATTTGAAAAAATAATAATAAAACTATGATCTAACTAGTAAAAAAATTCCTAAATCAATTAGAAAAATAAAAAAAAATCCCATTTAGTAAGGATTTTGCAATTTACTCACATAAATTCATAAATAATAACTCCCTGTTACAACTCTTCTACACTACTTACATATTAGTAAAAATTTCTAATCAAAGTTGGAAAAATAATAGTAAAATTATAATCTAACTAGTAAAAAATAATAATTCTAAATCAACTAAGAAAATAAAGAAAATTCCAAATAGTAACATCTAGCCGAATTTGAAAGCCTTTCCGAGCTCCGATAATAATAAAATCTTAACCCTATAAAAAAGAGCAAGATGGTCGTTTTTGTTGTTCCCGCGAAGCGAAGATCATTCACTTAGCAAAGGAAGTGAGTCGACCTCTTTGTGGCTTCAACCAAACACTTTTTCTCATTGGTCAAGCTTTCTACAAAAAAGGCGATGGTGGTTCCAACAAACCGGGCCGGAGAGAGCAAGAGTGATTTGAACAAGAGTCTTGATAATCTACTGTCAAAATTTTAATTTGATGAAATGGTCGGATAATTCAAAATAAAATAATTTAATTTTTTTTTAAAATATTTTTAAAACACAACTTTTAGTAAACAAGAACTTGTATAATAATCCCAGCACTATTACAACAACTTTTCACCATTACTTTTCGCATATTCTATCAAACATTTACACCTAACAGCATTAACCTAATTGTCCAACACAATTTAAAATGTAAAAGGTGGGCATGAATGGAACTCTGCAGCAAGGAAACAAACACAGTAACAACAGTTTGTTTCCACTTCCCAGCATTGCTTAGACATGACATACGGAGACATTGCCGTGCAGCAATGTCGCAAGCAACAAACAAGAAAAGAAGAAGGATGACACTGTGTTTCAATTAATTGGTTTGGAAATCAACATTTATAAGAGAACAACGAACAAACCAAATATCAAAGCTGGACAGCAAATTATAAATCAACTTTCGGCAGTGAAAGAGATGTATGAGAACATGGCAAACATTGAAAATTGAAATCGGAAAGAGCTATGATTGAAGAGAATACAATACGTAATTCAACATAATCAAACATGGAAATCAATGTACATTCCATTCCTAATATAACGAAGCATATAAATCTATACCGAACGACATTACACCTTTATAAAGTCTTCACCTTCAACAGATTACAATATCTTCCCCAAGAACAGCATGCTTTTTATTTATAAAATGAATAACTCTATTTGAACTTTAAATTGAACAATAAGACAAGCACTAAGTTTATTTTTGGAGTAAACGATGACATATTAAAGATGGGTAATTTTCCCTGGTTACCTACACGATCTGGGTTGATGATATGTAGCTCAGGGCCTGCAAGTTTTTTTTATGTCCGATCTGGGAAGAATAATCTCACTTCTAGACTCTCAGAAAACTTTGACATAAAAAAATAAAGTGATAAGATTTTGAGCATTGACAGCAGCCGAAAATACCAATGGGAGTGTTGCCACAATTAGAAAATAGTTATTTAATTCATTTTCTGTCCCTGAATAATTTCTATAGTTGAAAAAGAAACAAATCTTGTCCTTCGACCATTTCATAGCCAACAATACCATAAGTAGTCAAGAAAGAAGAAGATACATTATTAGAATAATATGATAATGCGAAGAACATCACTTCATAGGGGTGTTGCTTACACTGTGGCTCGTGCAGGATGCTTTGTGACATCAAGACGGACAATGTAGGGACTGACAACGGAACCGCAGTATATATGGTTTCCAATCCTGATCCCACTTGAAATCAATGCCAAACCCGGATCATAGTAATGCTCCGTTGGTTTTCCTTCCAAATCTACGATGAAAACACCACTATTCTTCACCACATTAATTTCCCCTATGTACTTCGTATAGATTCCCATAAGCTTCCGAAGAAAAGGATGTTTGAGTGCTAGGTCCAGTGCAACTGTGATTCCCTGTTGTATTTTTGCAGCAACATTAATGGTGTTATAAACAACAGTCGTCATACTATAGAGGTCTCTAAGTGAAGGGAAAAAGAAGATTAATGCAAGTGAAGAATAGCAGTAACGCAATTAAATTACCGAGGCTAATGCAATATAGTAATGGCCATGCCCATCATGATGGATGTTATCAGGCAAGCCTGGCAAATTGTCAATGAATGTCTCTAGGCTCCCTTTTTTCTTTCCTTGTATGTAATATTTTCTACACCTTCTCCTGCAATAACCAGTTCAAAAAGGTGAATTATAAGAATTTAATGATAATTCATAGATAGTTGGTGGTGTTGGATAACCTATAAAATTTATTATCTCAACGTTTTGTTAGAGTATAGCCTTATCCCTTAGCGCATCTTTTAGGGCAAAACAAAAAAATCCCCTTATGAAAGCCAAACGAAAGAAAGAAATATCAAAGAAGCTAATTTCTCGAAAACTAGCATGCGTGTTTGCAAGAACGTAAATAAGATTACTCGGATCATACATGAATGTTTCACAGAAGACCACATATTGTTGATCTGGTGAGACCGCGACTCCATTAGCAAAGTAGAGGTCATGGGCCAAAACCTTGGTCTCTTTGGTAACTGGATCATAGCTGATTGCTCGACCATATGGCTTACCCTCCAAAAAATCCCAGAAGAACTCGAGCAGATTGTATTTATATGAAGCATCTGTAAAATAGATGGTGCCATCTTCTGCTATATCTACAGCATCTGTGAGCTTCAATTTTACACCCTCGGCCTCATCAGCTAGTAGCTCCACTTTACCCTCTCCACTTATCTTTAGCAGTCCCTGTTATACACAACATTATAAATAACAAGCCCATGCGGTAATTAACGTAATACCAGTGCTACACACAAGACATTAGTAAACTTGTATTAAAAACATGAGAAAAAAATACATTGAAAAATGATCATATACTCAAAGTTGATTTCAAGACAATTAGACTTATAGACATAAGACTAAATATAAAGATAAATAAAGCTAATTTTCCAAAAACTATAATGATCTTGAAAAAAAGGTCGCATTCGCTCATACTTCTCCGAGGGAAAAGTGATTTCATTCAGAACATATTATATCACTCCTAAGTAGTTGGCTAGTTGTCACATTCTTTACCCTTCTAAGCTTTCTTTCTATTTGTCTAGGATGAAATGCGAGATTAAATTCATATGAGTTATTAGAGATTAAATTAAAAGAAAATTGACTATACTGGATGTGAAATGAAATTCAAGATTCAATTGAAAAATTAATATTGATTAAAAAATTAAAACAAAACAGAAGAAAAGAAAAAGAATTGGCGCGTGGCGTAAACAAACCAACATGTGAACCGTACTATCATTTAAATTTTATTTGAGAATATGATTGAAATCGTGTTTTTTTAAATTTTAAATTTTGGTTTTTTTTTTAAAAAAATTTCTTTTCTCATACTATTTCTTCTTCTCTGGAAAGAGAAGGGTCTCTGTTTTTTTTTTATTTTCAATTCTAGTCCCTTTAGTTTTAATTCATTAGAAAACGAGAAATTCTAACTATTTTGCATAAAATCTAGTCAACTGAAAGCTGGAATTTCTTGTGTCACCAAAGAATCTTATATCAAGGAGATCAAACAAGAACACCAACCCCAAATTTCAATCCAACCGATTGCTAAAGGAAACAAAATTAAAAAAAACAAAAGAAAATGGTGATTGAAAAAAAAAAGGGGGGCATATTAATTTATTTCTTGTAATAGAACATTAAGTTGATTAATTAACGTCACCAACCTTGAAAGCATCGGCTACAATAACTTCATTATCGTGTCCAAGGGCGAGTCCGAGAGGCCTACCTCCAGTGTTAACCCAGCTCTCCACGATAGTGTCAGCAACTGAGTCATTAATCGTGACTCGTTTAACCCACCCATCAGCACAAGAAGTGTAAATAACACCCGAACTGCTATCATATGCAATATCTTCTGGTCCAATCAACTGCTTGAAGCCCACAAGCTCTGATCCTTGAAGCATGTGATCATTCTTCTTCAAAGCCTTCAATGGTGGCTGAGTCAGCTCGTGGATCGGCAAGTGAGCTGGTTCGAACGAGTCAAGTTGGCAAACGAGTGTAGCTACCAAGACAGGAGATAGAATTGTTAAAAGAACAGTAAAGAAAGGCCATGAGGGCTTTCTTGATGTGGGTTTCGGAGAAGATGGTGAGCTTGCAGGTCTAGACTTCGTTGCCATAGGGGGTTGGATAATGTTATCTAGATACTGCAGCAAGCATTTATATCATGAAACAAGTTGTCTGATTTTAAAACAATATAAAGACTATTAAGTTTAAAAAAACTCATGAAATAAACTCTCTTTGTTTTTACCAAAACCACATTATTTCAAGAGATTTTCTCTTAAAAGATCCAAACTTGAGTTGATTCTGTCAACTCAACCCCAATTTTATCCGAGTCAAACTCTTATGCGGGCTCTTCTAACGACAACAAAAACAATGAAAACGAGCCACGCATCTGCCTTCTTTCCAGAACTGACAGGAACGTTGATGAGATCTGCGATTAAAAAAGAAAAACATCTCTTCGCAGAACTCGATTCATCAATAAAAAATTATATACATTCAATTCTAATTTATACTTCCAACAAGTGCATGCGAGCGGGAGATGACTTTCGGGGAAGATGCCTAGTCATCGACCACAAAGTCATCTTATGCAAAAATAATCAATTATATGCATGGGGAAGATGACGTATACGTCATTTATATGATTTTATTGTCAATTTTTTTTTTATCCAACCTTTCATTTTTTTTTTCAATTTAATCTCTTGATATTTAATCTATTTATTTTAAAATTTTTATATGAGATTATATTAATTTCAAATAATTTTTTTATATTTAATTGAAATTTTATTTTTTCAAGTATTTATTTTTAATAGATATTTAGAGAGTCATAAACTTGTATTCGGTTTATCTTTACGGATTTTATTTTTATTAAATAAAAAATATTTTAAGAAATAAAATAAAAATAATTATAGTACCAAAAAAAAAAACATTGTAAATCTTAGCTTCATATACTTTTATATTATTTTTCACATTTAACACTCCATAATAAACAAAATGTGATATTTTTTTTCTTCTTTCCTCTAATTACCTAAAATGAAATCAATTTCATGCCTAACGAGCCTAATCTCTTTGCCCATGAGATAGTTTAGACAAACACATAATACTACAAATGATACGTCTGAGAAGATTAAAGATCAATACAACATATTTTTAACCACTTTTTTCTTTGATTTCATGTTAGATAATTTTTTAAAAAATAGTTATAAAACATATTAACTTCCATATTTCTCTAACTTATTTCTTGAAAAATTAAATTAATAAAACTAATAAAAAAAATTCGGTTAAGATTCATTTATGCTGATTTTTTTAAAATTAATGAAGGATAATAAATATCATAGAAGTACTCTTTTGTTCTTCATCGAAACAAGACATCGTATATTGCATGATCTTTTCTAGGATGGCGGCAAGCACAGTATTCATGTGTACTAGACGCCATGGTAAGCAGTGATACACCCCATCATATCTCTACAATCTAGATTCGCGTCTAATTCAAGCATCTTCTATGTACATCATTTCGTCCTCTTAACCTGTTGACATTAAATTAAATTATTACTGAAATAGTTTATAGACGAATCATTTTTTTTAATATTAAGTTTTAGAGAATTAATTGATTTTGCTATTAAATTAAGTTTAACGGGTTAATTTTGAAATCTCTTAATCTGATTTCTTGTCTAACATAAAATTAAAATTAAATCGTGTGAAAGATATTTTATTGTGATATAGTTAACTTGACAAGCACAAAAATAACTAGAATAACCAATAAAATAGGTCAAATGATGAAATTGAGAGAAAAATAATAATAATAATAATAAATTTTTCTTAACTTAACTTCTTATTTAGATGAGGTTTAAAATTAAATCATATAAAAGTTATATTAGTATTGACCTAGTTTATAGACTCGCGCGTTGTGCTACGGATTAAATTAAATGTTTTTTGAACAATACAAAAATATTCAGGCAGTACATAACTTGATGTTGTTATTAAATTTAGTAGATGAATCTCTTGATTTGATTTATTGTCTAATATGAGTTTAAAATTAAATCATGTAAAACATGTTTCAATATCATACAATTAATTTGACAAGTATAAAAAGAATCCGAATAACAGATAAAAAAGATTGAATAATAAAATTAAGAGATAAATAATAAAATTAAAAAGATAAAAAATTTCCTAACCCACTCTTTATCTAGATCAAGTTTAAAATCAAACCATATAAAAATTATTTTGATGTAATTTAGTTAATTTGAAAGGTTCAAAACAATCCAATAATCATATAAAAAAAAAATTCTAAGAACAAAATTGAAAAAAAAAAGTAAAATAAAAAACAGAGAGGAGGGAGCAGCTTCACCATATGAACATTAAATTTTGTTGCCTTTTTCAAACATTCCACCAGCAAGAACTCACGAAGAAAATAAATACTAACCAGCTAACTTTTTTTATTTTTTATTAATGAAACGTACCAACTAACTTTAGCAACTAATTAGTTATCCGGCGCTCCGTTGTGAAATGAAAATTGAACAAATAAAATGTGCAAGCATCTTTAGTCGTCGCAACATAATAAAAAAATGAATTCGGGTCATCTATATTTAATGTGTGTTTAATTTTGAGATTGCATTATAATTCAACCGACTCGAATTAACACGAGTTAACCATAAAATTCACAAATCAAGTTATATACATAACCACAAAGCGCCAGTTCAGGTAGCCAATTATCATCTTCTTTACCCTTTCTTAGTTGTTCTTTCATTTGAGTCTTCGTTCATTTAACTAGGATGAAATACGAAATTAAATTGATGAGGTATTAAAGAATTAAAGATTAAATTAAAAAAATAATAATTAGACTCGGTTAAATGGAATTTAGAACTTAATTGAAGAGTTAGTATTAATTAAGATGTTAAAAAAAAAAGAGGGAAGGAGGGTTGGCTCGTGGTATAAACTATAGTTTTGAAACTCGAGCTGATTATCGATCCGGTTAAGTGATCGGGTCACGAATAGATAAATTTTAAAACTCTGGTATAAAGACGCCAACATGTGAGCTGGACCACTATGGTTCGGTGGTCATCCAATGTCCAAAATTAATTATTCTTGACATTGTTAGATTCATGTCATTAAAGCTATTGTCTCAAGGCCAAGCATGGCCAAGAAGGAATCTTAAAGTGGATCAGGCGAACATTTTTTCTTCTCTCTTTCTTTCTATTTTCTTCGAAAAGAGAAGGGCCTTTCCCCTCCTCAATTTTAATTCTAGTCCCTCTAGTTTTAATTCATTAGAAAACAAGAAATTCTAACTATTTTGCATGAAATCTAGTTTCAACTGAAAGCTGGAATTTCTTGTGTTGCCGAAGAATCTTATATAAAGGCAATTAAATCAAAATACCAAACCCAAATTTCATCCTAACCAGCTGCTAAAGGACATAATTGAAAAACAAAAGAATATGGTTATGAAAAGAAAGAAAGAATAAAAGGTCGAAAAAAATCAAAGGAAAAAAGAGAGAAGAGCGGTAACTCCAAAGTAAATTAAACATTTAAAACGGTAGGCGTGTTAGTTTATTTCTTGTAATGGAACATTAAGTTGATTAATTAACGTTACCAACCTTGTAAGCATCGCCTACAATAACTTCATTATCGTGTCCAAGGGCGAGTACGAGAGGCCTACCTCCAGCGTTAACCCAGCCCTCCACGATGGTGTCAGCAACTGAGTCATTAATCGTGACTCGTTTAACCCACCCATCAGCACAAGAAGTGTAAATAACACCCGAACTGCTATCATATGCAATATCTTCTGGTCCAATCAACTGCTTGAAGCCCACAAGCTCTGATCCTTGAAGCATGTGATCATTCTTCTTCAAAGCCTTCAATGGTGGCTGAGTCAGCTCGTGGATCGGCAAGGGAGCTGGTTCGAACGAGTCAAGTTGGAAAACGAGTGTAGCTACCAAGACAGGAGATAGAATTGTTAAAAGAACAGTAAAGATAGGCCACGAGGTCTTTCTTGATGTGGGTTTCGGAGAAGATGGTGAGCTTGCAGGCCTAGACTTCGTTGCCATAGGGGGGTCAGTGGCCATGACATGGAGAGTGAAGCTGTAATTATATCTAAATACTGCAGCAAGCATTTAAATTATGAAACAAGTTGTTTCAAATCAAGGACATTTTAATATTTGATGTCATAAAACAGTTAATCACTACTTGGCTGTAAGTAAAAATTTGAAATCCTTCGGAGATCGGTTTTTTCCTCCCTTTTATTTTTTTTAACATGCACTAAAACCACAATTAATATACACACATATACTAATGCCAATTGAGGTACATCGGACTGTGAAAATTTGATTTCCTATAAATACAAGTATCCCGGAATTATTTCTTGTACATGAAGATGCAACGCCCAGAATAGCAATATCCCTGTTCCGTTTTTTTTTTTTTTTATGACTCTGTTCGTGTTTACAAGAACTTGAAACATGCAACACACATAAATAAACTATATAGCAAAAGCTTCGATAAAGCAATCCAATAATCAAGAAATATTTGTTTTGAACAGGTACAAAAATATCCCACTTGCTCGGTGGTGTATACCTATATATGGCCATTTTAATCTATGATGAATCCCACACTATTTGACTTGTAGTGGTTGCATCCTACTTTGAAGGTTTATTCAGGACAAGATCCACATGAAAATTGTAGACCAGGCAGTGAGTGCCAAGGCTGCAACTAAGTATGTCCACAAGAAGAGGACCGAGCACTCTTCTTGTCCCACATTAAACAACTGTGTCATGGTACCTGCACATATGAAGATTATTAGCAATTTTAGCAGCCAAAGTTAGCATCTCCAGATTATATAAAATGCGGTTGAATATCATTGATTACCAATATTCATGGCAGGTGGAAGGGTATACTGAATCATCAGAACATAGTGAAAGAGAGGGTCTGATGGGAGAAAACCAAGATGACCAGCTGCTTTAACAACCCACATACCAATTGCAGGAAGTATAATGTATCGGACACAAATCACCCCAACAACGATCCATGATTTGATTTTGGATGCGCGCAAGCCTTTTTATGTAGAATACATTATAGAAGCTTGTCAGAACGTGTTGCCATTTATGTTGGTTTGGAAATTTCGAACGAGTACTTGAATTTTTTTTAATTTTTATTTACCTTCGGTTAGGTTGCCTCCCAATATGAGAGTTATACAAGGAATGGTTCCATCTCTGCAACAGAGTGTTTTCACTTTTAGATACCTGAAATTGTTGAATTTAAACGGAACAATTGTAAGTCGAAAGATAGAAATTCATACCCAAGTAATTTGATGGAGTCTTGGATCACTCTTAGAGGGGCTTCTGAACCAATTATCAGGTTTCTCAAAAATGTAGTTGCTCCAAAGATGAATCCCAAAATCTGATGGAAGATGGACAAAATTAAGCTTGTAAACTATCCGGTATTTTGATGACCAAAGAGAAAGGTGTTTAGCTCTTCTCAATAAAAAAAGTAGGTGAAATGTCGAGGAAACTCACTGCAGCTAGAGTTGGGGGTGCCAAGAGCTCCTCTAAAATCTGATGAAGAAATCCTATTAATTTAGTCCAGGATGATACATTCCCTTTTCCATGTTCTGATTCCTGGGAAACAATCTGAAACCAGAGAGATTCAGAAGTCCAAATATCAGGCCTGTAGATATTAGTGTGCATATAGGAATATAATAGGACAGACTACTGTAAAAGTACTAACAGCACGGCTTTCTGTATCTTCAGCAGACTTGGATGACGCAACAACTATTGCAACATTTTCTTGATCTTGTCCTATTAGCAGGTGAGTTTCCTGGCTAGCGTCTAAATCATTGTTGGGTGCTTTTGAGACCTCTACTACTGCTTGAAGTGCTTTTAATTTTGCAGCCGACGTTCGTATTAGATGGAATGTATAAGTCCAGATGAAGAAACCTCCTAGCTGCATTGGCAAACCAAAACAAAATGAGATTTTACAGAAAACATGATTTCCCAATGCTTGGCCTCATGGCATTGTTGAGTTTCAACTCGAAGATTACCGCCATAGAGAAAGAAGCGTATGAGAGTCCAACGGAGGTGCAGATGCTACTGTCACCAAATGGACTTCCGTCCTCAGTACAGATTGCAGGGACAATTATGAGCAGAAGATTTCCCAAGTTTCCTATTTTAACAAGCACCAAAAGTACACAACAATCAGGGTTTCAACAGTCTACGCGCATGAATGAAACAAGTTAAATAGTCCAACCACAACTAACCTGATGAACATGTAGCAATAACAAGGCCCTCTAGGTAAGGCTTTGGTCTCAGTATTTTAACAAGTATCCATCCAAGAATGCCTCCAATTAAGAATGTGAATCCAATGTTAACAGGCATAAACCACCTGAGGAAATGGTCAACCAAAGCAGAGCATGAATCAATTTTCCAGCTAAAAGAATTGCACCAAATTGGTTCCAAAAGGTGCAGGATTACACCTTTTGGCAGCATGTCAAAAGTGAAGAGCTCAAATTTCTGTTAGCCTACCATGAGATAATGTCTTCGAGAGTAACAGTTTTAGCCAGGCTAGCAAACATGAGAGAGGGTGTAAACACCATGAACACGAGCTACATTGGGAAAAAGAATTTTCGTTGTTGTAGAGGGAACAAAGAGCAACCTTAACAAAAACAATGAAATTCTTGATTCTTACCTTATTTAAGGATTTTCTAGCATCCTTAGGGAGAAGATTCAAATACTCAGTTGCCATCAAAGCTCCAAAGAAGCTGATAAGTAGGACTTGTATAATTGGCAAAGATGCCACCTCAAAAAGAGTCCAGAAACCCATCTTCTCTTTTCAACTTCGTTTCAAAAACTTCGCTGGAAAAGGATCAAGATATGTAAAATGATTCCTTCTCTTCTATCTTTTTTCTTCTGTTGCAGGATTGTACTTCTGTGCCTATCTTGCTACTTCTGCCCTTCCTTGTATTTTATATACTAAAGAGATAAAGGAAGGAAAATCATGAGAAGGAACATGAGGACAAGTCAAAAGAGAAAGCCAAGTTAAGACTAGCAAAACACATTCAAAATGCAACAACAGAAATTTGTTGTGACACAATTATGAAAAGCTATTTATCGAGCTTTGAATTAAAAAAAAATTGTGCATGTGAATCTAAAAGCCTAGCCAAGGGAGGAAAGAACCAAGAAGGTAACAACCCTTTGTCTTCATTAGAGGGTACAGATATAGCACCACCATGTCACAGGGTCCCTGTAGAAACCAGTTTTCCCTCTCTAATTTTGATGATCAAGGTAATTTGAGTTGAATTTCGCATTTTATGGTGCCTGTTCACATTCAAAATGATAGGATTATGAAAAATCTATCTCTCTCTCTCTTTTCTCCCTTTATTTTTTTAACATGAACCAAAGATAGATAACATAGAAACAAACTGTAATGGATGAAATAATTATTATACTTCCGAACATTAAAAAAAAAAAAAAAAAAAAAAAACCTCCTCGCCATCTCAATCATTTGGGGTCCCCTTGCCATAATTATCTGGGGTCACCGGGTGAGATCAGCTGACACCACACATAGAAGGGCGTGCGCCCTTTCTAAACACTCAAGATCATTCGGCTAGAAACTTCGGCCATTAAAACAATAAAAAAAAGTTAAGAATGCTACCTAATCAGCTTTCTTATATATATTTTTCCATTTCTTTTGGTTAAACAATCGACTCACGAATATATTAATTCGGCCATTTTAAACTCTTTGTTGAGGCTGGCTGCTTGTGCTCTTTATTCGGCCATTAAAACAATAAAAAAAGCAAAATCACAATCTTAGTGCTGGAAAAAGTGACAAAGCATGTTCCTTGGTGTGAATTATTTTAGTGTGGTCAATGAATAATCAATCACCTTATATATTCTTCCTCAAATAACACAATTAATCTCATATTTAACAATTGAGAATTCTCATGTGACAATTGCATCCATCAATACTGTTCAAATAAATAAAAACAATTGTTCGAGATCTAAAATAATACATGTTTATTACAGAAAATAAGGCAACAAAAGAAGAGGAAAATAAGAATCAAGAATGGATAGACCAAGTATCTGACAAATTAAGTAAAATAGAAAGCTCAACACGTTACGCCGGGAATCGTTATGCTCTTACGAATTTTATAATGACCAGCATGATAAAGAAAGAAAGACGCAAGGTTTCCATGGCTATCTACTATGAGATTGGGAGAAGGCCAAAATGATGGCAACTTGCAAGACATCGATCTAACCCTGACTGATTCCTTTTCTTATTCTTTTATTCTTTGCCCTTGTACATCATAAAATGGTTGAAATAACTAAATATATATATATAAAATACCATGAATGCACGAGCTGGGTTTAAATGATCTTCTTGGAAAAAATTTATAATTTGTTTGTTTTTGTATTTTAAAAATAAATAAATATATTTTTTTGTTTTTTTACTTTAAATTAATTTTTTTATATTTTCTAGTTATTTTAATGTGATGGTTTCAAAAATAATTTTTTAAAAATAAATAAAAATATTATTTTGATATATTTCCGAGAAAAAAATATTTTAAATAATAACAATTATCATATTTTCAAATACCCCTTAATCCTAATATAAGCATTGCTCATAATTTCATAAATTATTCAAAGTAATTTCTCAAAAAGAAGCTCAAATTAACTATTCTCTAATAAGAAATGCTCTCAACCATAGTTTTGAAACCCGGGTCAACCCGGGGCTGAAACTGGGTCGAGTTTAAAAAAAATAGAGGAAGTCAAAATTCGGGTTGACCCGACGACCCTGTTAAAAACCCGGTTGTAGCCCATTGACTTTTTTTTTTTATACTAAAACGATGTCATTTTGATTTTTTTAAAAAATCAGAATTAACCTGAGCGACCCGATGACTCGGTCAAAACCCAAATCTTAAATTGGGTCAACCACCAGACCAGATTTAAAAACTTACTCTCATCTCTACGATCAAATAAAGTGCGAAAAGGGTATATACTTCATGAGACGGCAATAAATATATGATACTACAAGACTAGAAGAGTTAGAGTTGGATTGGTTTAGAATTAAGTAATAGATTATAACTAGGCCTACAAAGACAAGAAAGAGAATAGACCAGAAGCGCTTCCACAACAACACAGAGGTAGAAGCGAGAAAGCACCACAATTAACCGAATCTCCACAACATAAATGATATTAGCCAGGAAAGATTAGGGTTCAAGACAACACCGGAAAACGCAACCAAAGCTTTTCAATGGTTGTCTGAAACATGAATAAACACTGGCCAGTAGCTCCTCCATCATTCACCAGAAAAGTTAACATGAAATCATGTTACTGAGGCCAAAGGGTCACAGCAAGAACAAGACAGAGAAGGAAAGATACATATTGAAGCAGGAATGTCAAATGAAAAGAGAGAGAGCGAGGGACAAACTAACCTGCAATCAAGCCTGGGGTGTGAGTAGCGAGTGTAAGAGAAGATTGGCGAGGGAGACTCTGAGTATGAGAGATTGAGACTAAATGAGAGACAAGCAAAATGCACTAAAATTGCCTGTATTACAGGGGAGGTATATGTGTAAGGGAAAGCGTAAATCAAAGTCTATTAAGGGCAGAAAGAAGGAAGAAACTTTGCTCCACATGTGTGATGGCCAGAGAAAATCATCCGCGCTCTCTCTATTTATAGGAAAAACATAATGGGAAAAGGAGCAAAAATCATATACCACAATAATGAGTGAGTTCATATATGGTGTGGCACTGCCTATTTGATTATTCTAGGTCAACTAAAATAATGAAAGGAGAAGATGGGTGCCATCGAATTCAGACATATCTCATCGTAGCATGACAATTTGAACTTGAATTATAGGCTTGAGGGAGCCAACTTTTCTTTCAAATTTGAACTCGTATCATCAAGGAGAAGGGAAAGAGTTTTATCCTTGGGCCATCCAAGGATAAAACTTCCTGTGTTATTTTCAGGTCTCACCTGATATATATATATATATATATATATATATATATATATATATATATATAATAGTGCTATCCCACGACCCAGCAATAAATCTTGTTAATTTGTGGGAATAAATAAGTGATATTCTTTGATTTGTTGAAATTTGCAGTTATGCTAGGAGTTCACAAAGTGCCCAAGCAAGTCTATCCTGATCTGGTCACCATATTGTTCATCCTTATCGTACTTACCGAGTCATGGACTTTACTAAGTCATTTTAATACGTTTTTTTTAAAGTAATTTTTTATTTAATTATTTGACAATAAAAATAGATAATTGAAATATTTTATATTATAAAAACCTTTTCATGATATTATCAATTTTTTTTTTTTGTAAAACCTACTATATTTTTTTTTATTATAAAAAACAATGTTTCGATAATTTCAAAGAAGCATATTAAAAAATATATAAAAACAACACACCACTTGGGAGGGGGGGGTTCTTTGTAATAGTTTTTTTGAAGGTCATGTGGAGAAAAGACAATGAATAAAATTTAAGAAAAAATTAAAAAAAAATCTTGAAGGGTTGTATAGAATTAGCACTTGCTAATATTATAAAAAAAAATGCAATAATTTCATAAAAAAAGAGTAAAAACTGAACAATATGTAATAGAATAATATCATAAATATATTTTAAAATCATTTAATTTAAATGAATTTAAACCACTTATTCTCTTCTCTTTCATTTCCTGATAACCCTTTTTTTTCTCTAAAACTGAACGAGTAAAACATAAACAAAATAAAATTTTAAACCAAAACATAAAAAAAGCTCAAGAAACATGGATAAAAAATGAAAGAAAAAACAGAAACTTTAAGGACTAAAATAATAATAATAAAAAGGACGAGAAAAGAGGCTGAATTTTTGTTTTAATTTCATATTTAATCCCTAAAGTTTCAATTGATCTGAATCATTAAAATTAATTTTTATTTTGTCAAATCAAGAATTAACTCAATGTTACTACTTATTCTTAACATTGTGAGAACTACACATCAAGCCAACCGAAATAAAATGATCACGCCCAATCTCAAATCAACTCAATTTAAAGGATCAAATTGAAAAAAAGAGTTAAGTAACTAGAAAATCTAAAGAAACAAAGAAAATAAAAAGAAAACATTATGGGTAACTCTTGTCATCCATATATAATAGATGGTGTCTTTTTTCTAAGCTGTATTTTCATTTATTTTTTAATATTTATTTTATTTTGTATTATCTCGTATGTTTATGATTTCAAACACCATATCATAATTTATTGATTGTCAATTTTATATTACTGCACTTTAATAAAACTATTTTAAAGAATATAACTGCCATTTCAACACTATGTATATATATATATATATATATATTGAAGAATCATTATTGTTATTATAGATTTTTAATATAAATCAATTTTATATTACTGCACTTTAATAAAACTATTTTAAAGAATATAACTGCCATTTCAACACTATGTATATATATATATTGAAGAATCATTATTGTTATTATAGATTTTTAATATAAATAGTATTAATAAAAAAAAAATTGTTTAATATAACTGCTATTTCTATTAGCGGTTCATTAATAAAACTATGATTCACAGTCAAAATATACCATTTTCATTTTTCCCAATACTTTTGGATTTCTATCTATCCAGTCATGTAACATGAAATCTTTTACCCCCTTGTAAGTTAGACTGGCCAGCCCTGACTAGGCAGTCCAATCTGGCAAGTTCCTTGTTAGATTGTGCTTTTTCTTACTCGATCGGCGATGTCCTGCATCCGCGGGAATGGCTAACTATTAAGCTTGCGTGTTAATTTTTTTAGCCGTCTTTTAAGATTTTGACTAATTTTAGGGTTAGGGTTCAAGTTTATTTGTGCTATTGAAATTCTTTTTTCTTGATTTCACAGCAAGGTGGTGTTTTTTTAAAAAAGAATCTTGTACACGTCAACATTATATTCATATTTAATCCAAAGGATTTTATCAATGACAGAACTAAAAAAAACATATAGTATTTAACTTAACCTAGATTAGTTCATTAGCTTCCAAATGATGACGTCCCTCCAAAAGAATGATGCTAGAACTGCATGAGCTGTCTAATTACTAATTTAATTAAGTAGTATTAGACTAATTAACCCCTCACGTCATCGTTTGGTCAATACGATGAGAAGATTTCCCAAGTGGGCTTCGGAGCTCCACAATTACCCCTTTCTTGACGAATATATATATATATATATATATATATATATATATATATATATATATATATATATATATATCATGGCAACTTGCTAGCTATTTGTAATCTTGTGACATGAAGTCATTGATGATGGAAATGAATCTATAAAATGATAGCTAAGGTAGAGAATTCATGCATGTAAACCTTAGATTCATGAATTTCAAGCATTCAAGGATTGCTTCACCATGCATTTTTGTACTTATGCATAATATTGATTATGACATTAATTAGCTCTCAAATAACAAATTAAATTCGAATTTGCCTTTCCAACCAAGAGACAACAATGGCTTCTTCAAGATTTGAACACGGGGTTCCAATTTGGAGGTGAAGGATTAAATATTAACATGATTTCAATCTTCTTTTTTTCTTGAGATGTTTAATTAACATTAATTCACTTTATAATACGACAATCTATAATGTATATAAGAACAGAAACATTAATTAATTAGCTTTCGACAGACAAATTCAAGTTTGTCCTTCCAAACAAAGAGTGAAATGTCTAAATTGTCTACACCCTTGGTCTTGGCTTGGCATAGCAGTCATCCTCCGTTTGTTTTTCTATCGCATAGATCAAATGCCCACATGTTATATTTAAAATAATATTTATTTGACTTGTGATTCACTGCATGTTGGGAAAAAATTTTCTACTAAAAAAAAATTGAATACGCAAGCTTCAAGAAATAAAAAAAACAAAAATTAAAATTAAAATATCCATAACAAAGATGATCGACCTGTTATTTACAGGGAATAAGAATGAAAAAAAAAAAAGATTATGATCAACAAATCAGCCAACCACTACCAACATTCTTATTCTGCAAATAAAAGGGAAATGTCAGAAGGCCAATGGAAGGAGTTTATTAAAATTTTGCTAGTAATATAGTCATTATACCGTGCTAAAAAATGCATGGACCAATATGCCCTCAATGAATTTCATAATGACCAATTTATTATGTGGAAAAAAAATTATTCTATTCCTAATAAAAAATTATTCTAAGAACTTCCGTCCAATAACGACAGAGAAAATAATGCCTTGCATGTTAGGCTCAGTCAAGCCCACGTATATAAATCTCTTTGATTTCTCTCAGTAAATTTTAGTTATTGCTTGCAGTGCTTTGGTAGCCTCTTGTGTTTCCAGTAAAGACTTTTAAGATCCCGAGCTCAACTTTCATATTTAGATATTTAGGTACATTCATAATTGATTTTTATTACAAATATGAACCAAAATCTAATATTATTAGTTTACAGGCAGTGATATGCTGTTGTTCAAGAGAAAAGAAATTTGAACGTCACAATCTTTTTTAAAAACATAACAAAAAAAAAACATTTAAATCGTAGAGAATTATTTGATATTAAACTTTGCTTAGCAGATCAACCTTAAAACTCTCAATTTGACTTATTAATTAACACTAATTTAAAATAAAATTATATGAGAATTATCTTGATGTGACCTAATCAACTTGATAAATTTAAAAATAATCTAGATGATCAATAGAAAGAATGGCTTCACTCTAAAAAAAACTTAAATGATATTTTTTTTAATATTAAAATATTAACATATTAAATACAAACCAAACTCAATCTACTCTTTTCATGATATGTAGAGAAAAAAACCAATACAAAGATTTTCCTTTTCATTATTAGCTGAAAAATAAACAAGATAAATTTTTTTTTGCCTCGGTTTTTTTTTTGTTTTTTTTTTGCAATGGACAGCTTATCCAGTCATGGTCATAGGAAAAATTAAAATTAATGAAAAATGTGCAGATCTAGGCTGCAATAATGCACCGATATTGGGTGGGCATTGAATGATATATGAACCTTCCCCAGTTAATTCATCTTTAAAATGGGGTTGTTGATTTCAAAACGACAACCCCAAGCCTATCCACGGACCGTCGGACCCCAAGCCAAATTATATTCCATGTGAAATCTGACCTCCCCAATCAAAGCACCGATGGAAGGAAGATTCCACCGAGAAAAAGACATAATATCTTTTTCTCGGTGGATTATAGTTTTTTAAAATAAAATAAAAATTAAATTTAAAATTTAAAAAATTAATACTTATATATAATAAAATATAATAAAAATCATATATATTAATAAAACATGTAAGATCTCAAATTAACTAAAACAATATTGCAATTACTACATTTAAACAAAAAATATGAAGAAAAAGAAAATTAAAAATAGAAAGTAAGGTATAAATAGTTCTAGTATAGAGTGATAAATATTCAAAGTGTAAAAAATAATAAATAATACTTTTTTCCAAAAAAATTGTAAAGAAAAAAACTTAAAAAAAATACAAAGAAATAAAGAAAAAAATTGTGATAAATAAGTCAAATATAAAATAATAAAAATATCAAGTATAAAAAGAAAAAATATAAGAAAAACTTGTTTTTTAAGAAAAAAACCCAAATTACAGTTTTGATACCGTTATAATAAAAATAATTGGTGAAATTTACAATTATACCATATCTACATGAAAACACAATTTTCTTTTAATGTGTGGGTGTACAATTGAGAGACTATAAAGACTTTAGGTTGAATTAGTAAATACACTACGTTGTCGCAAAGATTTTTTTTGCTATATTTTTAAATCTAGCTATGTATGTCGGGTCAACAGTGATTCGTGAACTTGAACTTTGAACTAAGATTGAGTTTTAAAATAAATTAGGTTTGACTTGAATTAGTGTAACATTAATATGATGATTTGACCAAAATTTGTTTTGATTTAAAAAGAAATAATACGATGTCTATTATTTTGTATATAAAAAAATATTAAAATGACAAAGTATTAAATTGATCTAGTCAAATTGAATTAATCCGTCTAACCTGAGATTTAGATCATAGCTCAAATCTAGTTTAATAACCTTGGTTTTTTAAGTTTATTTTTTATTTAATATAACAATTATGAAAATAGATATTTGCAGAAAAAATAACAAATAAAATTATCAAGAAAAAATATATTTCTTAAACCTAAACTTCATTTTTTTTACCAATAAATCTCTTGTTTTTTGAACCAAAGCATTTGTTTTTATTGCATGCAATGTTTTTTAAATAAAAACCTGTCATGATCTAAAAAGCAATTTGTTTTTTTAAAAACAAACAATATCTCAATTTTTTATAAGTGATTGAAGAAAAAAATTAATAATTATGATAAAATAACCTAAGAAACCCATAAAAAGAATTTTAAAGAACATTAATTTCATTTTCATTGAATATTCATTAGCAATCATTTATTTTTTTTATTTTTGCATATTTGGCACTTAGTAATTGAAAAAGTTGTTAATACTCCAATAAAAAAACTATAATATTATTTAAGAATCATGACAAAATTAAATAAAAAATTTAATATCATGTTAACTTTTGTTTTCTCCTATTGCATTTCAATGCTAATTGAAAACAATAAAATAAAAATCGAAAGAGATTAAGTGTATTGGCCAATGATATGGGACCAATGCTCCTACATTAAGAGAATGAAGGATTGACACTTGTGGACCTGCAAGGTCGAGCTTGTGCGCTTAGCCTTCAATAGGTTTTTTTACTTAAAGATAAATGACATGTAATTCTACTTATATTTTTATAAAATGTTTTTGGATCCTGGCCTAATATTATCTAAAAACACCAAGTAAACCTTATTAGAAAATCAATAAATCAATTTCTCAACACAAAACACTATTCTATTTTTTTTTGGCAACAAAAAGTTTTAAAACACCTCAATGAAACTACTCTTGCTAAGAAAAACACGTTGACACCAAATCTGGCTTTTTCACTCACAAAATTTGGCTAATCAATCACTTTCTCTCTCATTCATTATTTTTTATGACTTTCTCTTTCTTTTTCAAACTTAAAAACTTAAATATGAACAAAATAAAGTTTTGAATAGAAACATAAAAGTTCCAAACTAGAGGATAAGAAATAAAATGAGAAAAATCCTATAGGTAATCTTTTTTTTCTCTTAGGTTACTTTGTGGAGCCATATTTTATTAATTATAATTTATTCAATTATTATCATTTCACTTGCAAACTATAATGTATATGAAAATAGTATCATGTAAATAATATTTTAACTGAATAAGTTTTTATAAAAAATTGAAGGGATCATAAACAACTCTGTTTAAAATTCAATTTCTTGATACAAGACTTTCTAGATTGTATCTATTCATGACACTGATTTTTCTATATATGTGAACAATAACGTATATATGAATTGTGTTATATAGATTAATAAAATCAATCAGATAACTTTGATATTATTATTAAAAAATATGAATTAATTAATCTCAAAGATCATCTTGAGATTTAAAAATTTATCCATGAATAAAAAACCAACCAGAAATTTGTGTGTTTTGATTTATTTAACTATAAAAACCTACTGGTCATGATGAGATCTTAACAAACTTTATATCGCATGGTGGTGAAAGGAACCAAGCCATGAATGTAGCTGCCCTACAGAGAGGCACGATACACAAGAAAGTGACCTAATGAGGCCCAAGTCGGGTCACCAATAAAGCAGAAAAGGCTCCACCGCAGGCGCAGGGTGGCCTCCTCCCTCCATTAATTATTCATAACGAGTCCAGAAACGAAACTCCATCTACTTTATTGACCACACAGTGCAGGCTCGGCTTGCGCACACGATCAATATTAGACACGAAAATCTAGACCAGCCAAGCATTATTGCAAAAATATTGGGTCCCTGACAGCGACATGTTCACGCAGCTACAAAGATTAGTCGTCGTGGCATACGTACTTGCCCAACATATCAGGAACACTAAAAAAGGGAAAAACAATCTTCTCAGGGAATAAATGTTCATTAATTATTTTTCATTGTAGTAATACAATTATAAAATTTCTTTGAAAAAAAACATTATACTATGTCTTGGAAGGCAAGGTTATTTTTTATCATGATATAACTGTTTTTAATATATTATATAAGGTTAAATTTATTATTTTATTTTTTTCACAGTAAAATTACTACTTCGATTCTGAAATAAAAAATAGTAGGAATGAGCAAAAAAATCGATAAACCGATTAAACCGAGAAAACCAGAAAAAAATAATTGAAAAAACCGAACCGAAAAAATATCAAATTAACAGATTAAAAAATTACAAAAAATTCTCGGTTCGGTTCGGTTCGGTTTTGGTTTTCAAAGTCTGAAACCAATTGAACCGAACCGGTTCAACCAGGCCAACACTTAAAAAAAAGCAAGTATAGATAGGATATTTTCTAACTCTAAACCTAAAGTAGCATTCAGCCGCCCCCCATCCCTTTGCTCTTTGCATCTCTCCCCTTCCTATACTTTCTGTATATCTCTTCTTTAATTTTTCTCCCCTCCCTTTACTCTTTGTGAACCTAAAGTTACAGGCTTTATGGGGTTTCATTTGATATCAGTGCTCTTGTAGTTTAGTGAAATAAGATCTACATGTTCTTGGCCTAAATGTTGTGGTTTTGTGGTGCTTGACAGTTTTAGTAGGTTTATTTGTTGGCCAAGATCTGCTTACGCTTCTATTTAATTCTTTCCTTGCAGTGATGTTTGGTAATTGCTTTTGAAAATGCTTCTGGTTGAATCCAGTAATCATGCACTCGATCAGATCTTTAGTAACCTCAATAGGATGCGATTTGGGTGCATGCATGATGTGGGCAAGTGGTGGATTTTTTTTCCTTTCATTTCTCCTTTTTTTTTCCCTGTTGTGTTTCTTATCTTTTGCTGGCTTGAGTGGCTGAGGGTTTGGACATATTTGTTCATACAAGTTTCAGCCATCCATTATATACAAATTGTTGAAACTGACATGACATCTTTATTGTGCGTAGCAGAAGCTTTGGAGGCTCTTGTTTTAATTTTTAGTTGCCTTCTTCGACATAGGGATTTTTTTGGGACTGTGAACAAGTTGGAGGTGCTGCAACTAGGAATTGCTTTCTATTTGTTTGCAACTGGTAGGCCTTTGTAACATTCCCTGGAGAAGGAGTGGATTGAATCTGAAATTAGCTCGCTCATGTATGGTGCTTGTAGTTCATTTTTTCCTTCCTTGTCAAATTCTCATTAGCCTCCGGATGCTGTTTCATTCAATCTTTGTTCTTCTGTTGATGTATTTATATTATTGCTCTTTTGGGCTATTGTGAAAAATGTGGTTAGTAAAAAGCCTAGAAAAAACTCACCGGAATAATTTTGGTTTGAACTGGTTTGGAAGGAAAAAAAACCAAACCAAAATAAATCTGTTTGAATCGGATTTCGGTTCGGTTCAAAAACTTAAAAAAATTTCGGTTTGATTGTTTATTTTGGTCCAAAACCGGACCGAACCGAAAATGCTCAGCCCTAAAAAATACAATATCTTTTACTTAGGGGTGTTTTAGTAATTTCATTTATTTTGAAACAGTGTAATTACCCTGATGCCATCGAAGACAAAAATAATATAACTCTCTCATGAGGGTTTTTTAGTTATTTTACATTAGTTTTATTATAAATTTAGAGGTTGCACAAGGGCATAATAGTAATTCACATATATTAAATATTATTTAAAAACAAAACTTGTTGGTGCGTGCAAACATTATTTGGACAACCCTGCACTGTTCAAACAGCGCATGCGAGGCAGTCCGGTCACCAATAACCACCTTTCGGTGTGACTTTTGGAAGATCTCAGCTCCCCTAACTCGATGACATGGCACGTGTTCGAAGATTTATAATGGTTTGGTGCCGGCAACTATTTTCTCCCCCCCCTTTTCTCTCTCTTTCCTCACCTAGATTTTTGCTCTAGCCCCTTAAAAATTCAAGAAACATTTAAAAATTCAAGAAGACTAGGCTTTTATTTTTAGCTTGCTTTTTGTAGAAATTTTTGTTGATCTTGAAAATGACCCGGTTATCTCGGGTCTTTTTGTTTATTGTTTTTTGTTGGGTTTTTTGGCTAATTATTTTAGTTTATATTTTTTTCCAGGTCCCTTCCTTTAATATTTGAAATGATTTTTTTAAAAAACAATTTATGAGGTTAGAATTTTTTATTTCATACCCTTTTTTTTTCTTTTTGAATTTAGTTCTCTTTTAATATTGCTATTTATTTTATCTGGGATAAAATTTTTAAATTATTTTTATTTTTTTTTTCTATGTGATTTTCTATTGATTTTGAAAATAACCTGAGTTTTCTTGGATCTCTTTAATTGTTGCTTTTTGTTGGATTTAATTTTGCTAATCAGTATTAAATTGGTTAGGAATTGAGTTTCTTGATTAAGTACATGTCTAGAATTTAATAGATTATTTGTTTGAGATCTTTGTTCAGGTTTAAAAGGTTCCCTTGATTTTCTTGGTTTTCTCTTTCTTTCTTTAAACATGATTTTTTTTTTTTTTTGCAGTTTTATCATTCAGCATATTCATCATAACTAAATCATACTTGTGAGAACATATATATACCATGACAAATATGTAACCCACAAATAAAAAGCATATATAAATATTCTAGCATGCATACTAAGAATAAATAAACTTGCAATTAATATCAAAACAACGTTCTAGCATGCATACTAATTAAATAATATATTTATATTTAAATTAAAATATAAAAAGGTACTTGTTGAAGTACTTTAAATAGTGAAGCTTTTATTGTTGTCAAGGATTGAATTTTTTATCCTCAAATCTTTATTGTCCCTCTATTAGCGCAAAAATTATTTGAAATAAGTCTCTCAAGATTTCAACATTATCATCTTAATTTAGATGCACTTCTAAACAAATTTTTTTAACCAAAGTAGATGAACTTAATAATCTTTTAATAAAATGAATCTAAGCTCTAGATTTGAGAGGACTATAGAAGCTTAAAAATAAAGAGAGAAACACTAAAGTTTGAGGTAAGGAAGGGTATGTAAAATAAGAAAAAACATCGTTTTGAATTATACATTCACCCCTTTTATAATTGATTTTGAAAATTAAAAAATTGAAGAATTAATTATGATATTAACTAGAATTAATTTTCATATTATCAATTTTTAATTAACCACTATAAACTCATAATAAAACCTGAACATTATGTTCATAAAACACTTATGGTCATATTTAACTAGACATGATAACTCTAAGGGCATATTCTTATTAAGGATTAATTAAGGTTAATTTTTTTGTTATAATTGAGTTTTTGCCGTAATTTTTATAACAGGGAACCTGATATTAAAATTCTTATATGTAAAAATTAGGGCAAAATACCGATAATGCAGAAAAGGTTCCACGGCATAAGGGCCTCCTCCTTCCATTATTCATTACGAGTCCAGAAACGACACTCCATCTACTTTAATGACCATACAATGCAGGCTCGGCTTGCGCACGTGATCAATATTAGACACGACAAGCTGGACCAGTCAAGCATTATTGCAGTAATATTGGGTCCCTGACAGCGACATGTTGACGCAGCTACAAAGATTAGTCGTCGTGGCATACGTACCTGCCCAATATCTCCGGAACACTATATGCTCATAAATTATTATTCATTGTAGTAATAGAATTATAAAATTTCTTTGAAAAAAACATTATATTATATTTGTCTTTTTATTAATATATAATTGTCTTTAATATATTATATAATTACTATTTTGACCCTATAATAAAAAATACAATATCTTTTACTCATTGGTGTTTTAGTCATTTTATTTATTTTGAAACAATATAATTATTTTGATGTCATCGAATACAAAAGTAACATAACTCTCTCACGAGGGGTTTTTAGTTATTTTACATTAGTTTTATTGTAAATTTAAAGGTTGTTCAATGGCATAATAGTAATTCACATATATTAAATATTATTTTAAAAAAAGTTGTTGGCTCGTGCAAACAGTGTGCGGACAACTTCACAGTGTTCAAACGACGCATGCGAGGCAGTCCGGCTACAAAACCACCTTCCAGTGTGACTTTTGGAAGATCTCGACTCCTGTAACCCGATGAGATGACACGTGTTCCAAGATTTATAATGGTTTGGTGTTAGCAACCATTTCCTTTTTTTCCTCATTTTCTCTTTATTTCTCTCTCACCTAGATTTTTGCTCTAACTCCTTGAAAATTCAAGAACAACCCTTTAAAAATTCAAGAAGACCGGGTTATTTTTTATTTTTTTTATCTTGCTTTTTATGAAATTTTTTTGTTAGTCTTGAAAATGACCCAGTTATATCGAGTTTTTTTTATTGTTTTTTGTTGGGGTTTTTTTTGACTAATTATTTAAATTTATATTTTTTTTCCTGATCCCTTCCTTTAATATTTGAAATGGTCGTTTTTAAACAATCTATGAAGTTAGAATTTTTTTTCCTATTTCATACCCCTTTATTTTTTTTAATTTAGTTTCTTTTTTTTATTGCTATTTATTTTATATGAGATAAATTTTTAAAATTATTTTTTTTTCTCTATGATTTTCTACTGATTTTGAAAATGATCTGAGTTTTCTTGGATCTTTTTAATTGTTGCTTTTTGTTTGATTTAATTTGATTAATCAATATTAAATTGGTTATGAATTGAGCTTCATAATTAAGCTCAGGTCTAGAATTTAATGGGTCACGTGTTTGAGATCTTTGCCCAAGTTTAAAAGGTTTGCTTGATTTTCTTTGTTTTCTCTTTCTTTCTTTAAAGATGATGTTTTTTTTTTCCAATTATATCATTCAACATATATATCATTAATGATTAAGCTTTTTTTTTCTTTATCATCTTTCTATATGATTTTTTTCAACTGCGCATTTTTTGTCGTTTCCCAAATTTGTTTTGATTTGTCCATGAATTTTAATTTAATCCTTTAACATTGAGTTGATTGAGAATTGAGTTTCATATGTTTTTTTATTTGACTTGGTTCGTGTGTTAGACCAATTGACTCGGGTTTTTTTGTCCTATTTTTGTTGACATTTTCAATTTTATCCTTCAATATTGTGTTGATTGAGAATTAGACTTCATAATTTATTTTGATTTGTGTGCTATAAGATTATTCGATCTCATGACCCGGGTCATATGTTTGGTCGGTTGACTCAAATGGTTTTTTGTGTCTTTTTAATTTTTTTTATTTCATCCTTCAACTTAGAATTGATTTGGAATTGAGCTTCATAATTTGTTTTGATTTGCTTTATGTAAGATTATCGTTGTCTTATGATCCAGGTGTGGTAGGTTGATCCGGGCAGACTTAACATATTTTTTTAGTTGAATTTTGTTTTCAATGTTATCCTTCAATATCGAGTTGATTGAGAATTAAGTTTAACAAACATTTCATTTCTAAGTAAAAGAGCTATTTTTTTATTTGTTTTTATAGAGTTATCAAAGTCTCGTGATCGAGGTAATAAATTTAATAAGTTAACTCGAGTTGATCTAAATTGATCCGAATTGATTTAATACATTGTCATTTCAGTACTTTTTAAAATATTATTATCTTTAGATTTTACAACTCAATCAAATCAATTATTATATAAATCTTAATTTTATATGCTCAAAAAAACACACTAACAAATTTTAAATATTTTTTTATATAAAAATAAAAAGAGAAAGAAGAAAGATCTGACAATATAATATCATATTGATTCATTCAATGACACAAATGTAGTGGCTGTCACTTCCGACAAAGCAAGTGTCCACTGATATGACAAAGCATCATATTTTTTGTTGATGAGATTTGTAATATATATCCGAAATCTAGTTGATGAACAATATACTATGGATTATGCTATGCTTCCTTGCATATTTTTCAATTATTTAGCAATTACTCTGGAATACAAGAGAATTATTGATGCATTCAATGACAAAAATGAAAATGTTTGGTTCGTAAAGACAAACGAAAATTGAGTGATTTTTTATACCTTGTTTATAAGAAGACATAAAGGACAAATAATTACATAAAATTTTAATTCATATTTGTCTTTGTAAACTCATCAAGATTTCAAGCTATAAAATTCACTTATTACTATGGACCGTTCATCTTGCATGAATTATTTCTTTTTACCATTGGATTTAATTTAATAAAGAAAGTGTAAGATAGGAGTGCAAAAAAAGAGGAGAAACTTAACAAATAAAAAAAAATAAAAATCATACATAGTTTCATTCTTATAGAAATGTGAGAATAAGAATAATATTTTGTTCTTAAAATTATATATTATTGTATATTAAATACTTTTGTCATTATCATCACCTCGAACTCGGCACAAGTGTTAGTAGTGGTGATAATATTTTTTTTCTAAATAAAATTATTATTATTATTATTGTATAACTCTTCCACTATCCCCTCATTTAATAATCTACTTTTACCATTATAATCATCTTTATTATTTTTATCGCCACTACTATCAACAAAATCAACTTTTTTTATAATTATTATTCATTTTCATATTAAAAATAGGGCACTAGAAATTCTTAATTTCACTCTAATTTCTTATTACTATTCCAAACACAATATTGAAATTAAAACATCATTTTACTTAGAGGCATAAATAAAAGGGATGGCAGCATAACTAATCCAAACAGAGCCATTTACTCTAGGGCAAGCCAGTGCTTCCAGAAAGCCAAACCCAAAACATAGTGGAATGAAATTAAAGGTGTGGTTTAAACTATGTTCTTAAAAATTTTAATTTTGTTTTACTTAAAATGAAATTTTTTTTATATTTTTAGATTCTTTTGATGTGTTGCTATCAAAAATAATTTGTAAGAATAAAAAAAATTTATTTTAATATATTTCTAAATAAAAAATACTTTGAACCGTCACCATTATTATACTACCACTATTACAATCCCAAACATATTTTAATAATAATAGTAGTATTAGGCTCACAGATTCATTGATGGACCAAAACATAAACTGTTGAACGTCCTCTAAAATTTTTCAGGCCCAGATAGATGGACCGACCGTAAACTGTCGCCAGCTATAGAAGGAGTCAAATTCCTGGCGGGCAACTTTCCAACAATAACAAAGCAAAACTAGAGCATGATGCAGCGACAATGAGTATCTGATTATGGATATTGTTTAAAGCAAACTAAATTCAACCACAAAAAAAATAAAGAGCTGAAAAGATTTCACAGAAACAAACCAATAGAGAATAAGATGTTTCGAGCTATAATGCTGATCGCAAGTAAAAATAGAAGCTTGCATTGAGATTTCGACAGACATTTTCTTGTATGGAAGCTTGGATCTCATCAGAAGCCACTGCAATTCCACTGGGGGCATCTTCTGGATGCAGCTGAGCGGAAACCTCATCTATAGCAGAGTTCAGCTGTGTCAGTAAGAACTTGGCGGGTCCTCTGTTATCAAAACATGAAAACCAGAGAAATTTCAATGCAAATCGTGAACAAGAAGGGGAAAAAAACTAAAATAAGAGGAAGTTAACATGCAGGAGCATTATACATGGTTCTACTTCTGAAAAACCTTCTCTGTTATATGACAATTTACAGACTTGTAACACATGCGCCCACACGCAGGCAACAAGTTCTTAGATAATGGGATGGCTAACTTATTTCTCTTCCCCTAGCCACAGCTACCACGAAGAACCATTTAAAAGTTTCAACTGTAACTAGATAACCTAATACAGGTTACTAACCATGATTTACATCAATCATAAACGAGAGAGCAAATTCCCACCTCCAAAGCTTTATCCTCATCATATATGAACTTAGGAAGCTTCCTCATCAAATCTTTCCTGTGTCAGCTCCAGTTAATGCCTTGCTTCTCTGCAATACAAGTAAACATCAAATCAGCCACACCTCACATACCATTTTAATGCTGAAGGTTTTTAAAGAAAATTATTTTTCCTTACTTAATTTTATTTTTTTCTATTTAATTTAGAAAATTAAATATTATACTAGTTGAGAATAATATAATATGAGGCTTAATCTATTAATCTATTAGTTAACCAATCTTTTATATATATATATATAGAGTAATGTACAATAATTAATGTAAAAATTACAGCACAAGAATAATAAACATTTGCATAGACTACAATATCTTAAATAAAATAACAACATTATGACATACTAATATGCAAATTTTTCCTCACCCTTAATTCAAAAAAAAAATACTAACATGAAATTCTTTAAAATATTATGAATTCTTTAAAAACATGGATTTTTTTTAATTTATACACCATATAAAAACTTTACGACATAAATTGAGCTTTCAAAATGCTCCTAACCCATACTTTATTGACCTTTTATTTTTGTTATTAACAAAACCTAATTGGCCTTAAAAAAGTATTGTAGCTCTAAATTTATTGGCATTGTTCATTGTAACACTATAATGATTATTTTGTCTCTTCACCTAAAAAACTTAAAACTTGCTTTCAAGAATATTGAAGTCTTTTCATAGGGCTCATTAGTAAATACAAATTTTATCGGGGACAAATTAGTCTTTTACCATCTCAATTGCTAAAATAGTATTGGAAGAAAAAAAATTAAACTTGGTGTCATGGGATATTTTTTTGTTTTCACAATGATTTTTTCATTATTATAATTTTAGATGAGGAGAAATTTAGTATTTGATGAAATATAAACAATTAAAATACACAGTGAAATGACAAAAGAAAACCCTTAAAAGCAAAAGGTTTTAAACCCGAAGTCAAAGGGCTTCTTGGTCTTTTCACAATGTTTTTTTTATATATATAATTATAAAGTTCGCTCAGGGGCGTTTTGGTATTTCACTAAATAAATGATAATAATAATAATAATGTGTGCATGTTGCGTGCCTGGAGACACATGGGAGATGTTCGTGCTGTTCGTGTGAAGCCTCCTGGTGTCCAAAAATATCCTTCCATTGTATTGTTGGAAGCGCTGAATATTACAGCTTGACCCTCTTGATTGTTGGTTTTTCAACTTCAATTCTTATTATTTTAATTTCTATTTTTTTTTGTCTTGGCCCTTTTATAGAAGTTTTATTTGTTTTCAATTTTATCATTCAATCCTAATTTACCAAATATTATATTCTCCAATTCAGTCCTCTTTCTTTGAATTTCTAATTTTTTTCCTTGGCCATTTTGTAAAAGTTTTATTGGTTTTTAATTTCATCATTCAATTCAAATTTAGTGAATTATATTTTCCAATTTGGTTCTCATTATTTTGATTTCTATTTTTTTCCTGGCTCTTTTGTAATAGTTACTATTCTTTTCAATTTTACCATTCAATCAAAACATTATTTTTACTTTTTATATCAATTTTGATTTTTTTTTAAAAAAAATTTGGTCATTTTTTAAATTGATTTTTCTTATAAAGTTTACCTTTCAATCAAATATAAAATCTATTTTATATTTTAATTTTGATCATCATTTTTTTAATTGTTATTTTTTAACCATTTTGTATATTTTTTTTTTAATTTTATCCTTCAATATTTGATTGATTGAGAAATAGACTTCATGGTTTGTCAAGATTGAGTGTTTCGAGTCTAATGATCCAAATCACGAATTTGAAAAGTTAACATGGTTTTTTTTTAAGAAAAAAAGTTTTATAATTCTCTTTATTTTTTTATCAGATTATTCCAATCTCATGATCTGGACAACGTGTTTGGTGGGATATCTTGAGTGGACTCGACCCTGATTACTGTGGTTACAGGTTTTTCATGATCGATTTTTATGTTATTTTTTACTCTTGTTTGAGCAACTAAACATTTTTTTTACATAAAAAAATAGTGCAGTCCTGCGGTGAAGCGCGAGCATCAAGCATAGTAGAACTTTAAAAGAGCTTTAAAAAATCAATAAAAAATAATAAAGTTAAAATACAAAAATAAATTGTATCTTAATTTATTTTTTATTAAGAGAATTTTATCATTATCTTACATTACTTTCGACACCTTTGGATACAATGATTCCTGAAATTTACACTGTTTTTTTTTTTTGAAAACTTTTTCTAATATTGACAATAAAATGCTCAAGAAAAAATAATTTGTAAATTTTATACTCGATTTGTTAACGATGATAATTTAAACACTGTCATGACTGGGGTCATGGATAATACAAGTACAAGGTTCTTACCTGACAGTGCGTAATTGGACTCTAGACTTTCGTCGGAAGCTACTTTTAATACAACCCGCAAATGATGATGCTGATGTTCTCCGAGCATTGGCTTCAGCTGTTGGTAAACCAGTTAATGTCGACTTGAATACTCCCCTGGCAACGCAAGGTCAGTTTACTCGAAACCTCTTGCTAGATTGTGGGCTATGACGGTATTGTTTGCAATAAATTTGCATGCTTGTAAAAAAAAAATCATTTTAAAATATAATTTATATTATTTTTTAATATATTTTTTTAATTAGAAGTTTTTTAAACTTGAAATTTATGCAAATTCATATTATTTTATATTTAATTTTTATCAAATAAATAAAAATGGTGAGATTCAAACTCGTGACCGTTTGATTATCAAGACTTGGATACTATATCAAAAAATCATCTCAACCTGATAACTTAAACTATAAAATAAAATAAAATTTTAAAATATAATTTATATTATTTTTTATCATCGTGGTATGCATATGCATTCTACATAGCATTGCGCATTGCATATTATTGAACAACAACTCCTTTTGTTTTTAAATTTCAAAAACATTTTAAAAAAATTAATTTTTTTAATTTTTTATTTATTTGAAATTAATATTTTTTAATATTATTTTAAAATAATTATTATTATACTCCCAAACAATCTAGATAATCAATCTGGTGGCTGCTGATAAAATGCCGGCGGATAGGAATGATGTGGCTACAATTAGAGAGGATCAAATAGGCAAAACCCCAATTGAGAATCCCAGATTTGGTGATTAGATGGTGACCACCGGGAAACCAAGCTGTAATTGTAGACTAAGAGCAAGCAACAGGCTTGTTCCTCTTGCTGAGAATGATGCAATTGCAACAACGGTGTTGGACCAACCGCACCAAGCCCAGCCCACAAGAGACATTAAACACTATACAGATCTAGAAAATGTATTTAAGATAGTTGTAATAATTGTTTTTTAATTTTTATTGAAAATATTTTAAAATAATATTTTTTTTATTTTTAAAAATTTATTTTTTACAGCTATATACCAAAACAATAAAAAAATAATTTAAAATAAAAAAAAAAAACTTTTTAAAACTCACGTGTTAAATACCTTCGTAAACAACACACCTATAATAGGAAGCAAATTGTAGAGGTGATCATTTTCAGTTCGGTTTGATTTTTTTTTAAAATAACTAAACTGAATTTTTTTTTAACCGAGACCGGTTTCGGTTTGGTTTTTTTGGACAAAAACCGGTTCAAACTGGTTTGGCTTGGCTCGGTTTTTTTCTGTTTTTGTTCAGTTTAGTTTTTTCGGTTTCAGGCTTATAAAATCAAAACCGAACCGAACCGGTCAGTTTTTTAAAATTTTAATCGGTTTAATCGATTTTTTTTTACGATTTGATTTTTTTAATTATTTTATTTTAATTTCTTCAGTTTAATCAATTTTTTGATTTTTTTTTCTCAGCACTAACACGTCTTTACAAAGCATGAGTGAAGCCCAAAAAGTCTACACATACAGCACGTAATAAAGGAACTGATTTTGCCTTTTCAATTGGAGATCCAACTCAATCTCCAGCCACTACTTCTATCCAGTTTTGCAAGCAGGCCTATACCATCCTAGCATACCTATCCATGTGGAGCAAGGCCTCTTTTTTTGGTTCATCATTAAAGTTTTGATGCTTTCAAGGTTTTTTTTTTTTTTTTTTAATCTCTTTTCTCCTTGTAATTTGTAAAGAAAGAGCAAAAAGAGGAGGAAAAAAAAGATTTTAATAATATAAATTTAATGACCCTAGAAAAGATCACAAATAGTGATTGAAGTGACCCCACAAGTTATCCCAGAAGAATTAAGAGGTTTATCATGGTAGTAGAAATGAATAAACACCAAAATAAAAGAAAAATAAATAAATAAACACAAAAAAATCCCCAGGGACCTAGCATGGTGCTTGTTGTGGTGGATGAACCCACACATCGGTACAATAGCAACCTATGCCATTTTATGTGGACATATGCGTTTGGAATTTTCTTGATTGATTGATTCCAAAGGACATGGACCGTGATTCAGCTCATCTATCCCAATCCTTTGTCAAGGGAGAAAATTAAATTAACAGTGCAAAATATAGCCGGCCAGAGATTATAGACACCCGGTTCTCTCTCGAATAAAAATAATTGGAAGAGAAAGCCATAAATTCATTAAAAATAATAATAATAATTAGACCACTGAGCATGCATGTTTCATTTATAATCATGTAATTTTTTATATCATGGTGTTTTTTTTTTTTTTTATCGTTGTCGCATGTCTGCAATAACCAAAAAATAGATTATGACAATCATATCAAAAAAATATGTATAGAAATTCTCAAATACACATTAAGTATATATCAAATTTACAATTAATATTAAATAAAATCCTAGTATGCATATTAGTCATACAATATAATTTTTAATAAATTAGAACAAAATCAAAGAAAGACACTTGCTTGTTGAAACAATTTAAAATTGTTCAAGCTTTGTTGTTGTTAAGGATCAATCTTTTATTTTCAAAACTTTATTACTCTTAACTCGGTGTAAAAAGTTTTTTTTCAATAAGCCTCTTAGGATTCCAACAACATTACCCTGTTTAGGTGCATTTCTAAACATGGTCCAATGAACCATGAAAAATACAACTTAATGATTCATCTATAAGGACTAAACCTAAGATATAAATTATGAGAAAAAATATAGATGAAAATAAAAGTTTTGAAACAAAAAAAAGATGCTGGAAATTAAGGTGAAGAAAAGTGTTAAATTTTGTCAAAACAATGCAGAATTATATAGAGAATTTTAGGAACAAAAGCTCATGGAACTCCTTCACTAACAACTTTGATCACCCTTTATTAAACAAGAGTTAAACATGAAAATTACTAGAGTAAATCAAATAACTTTAGAGTTGAAAATAGTAATTATGAAAAATACTCATCAGGTTAGGTTGACATGCATTTGTGTAAGTTTAATCCCAAAATTCACTTTTCTTAGGACCTCTCCTATCTAAAAGCTTAGGTACCTTTTGTACCCAATTTTAACTTATCAACTTTCCACTAAAAAAGTCACAAGACAAACATCTTTATTTCCAATGTGGGATAGAGCTTTTAGAGAGTTTTAAGTTTCATCAAAACATGCCACCAAATGGTTCTTTAAAATCAATTTTTCATTCACTTATAATTTATTTAAATCATGTTAATGTTCCATGTTAAAGAGTTTATGTTAGCGATTAAATTCCAACAAAGTTTTAACCCAAAATGTGAATGAAACGCCTTTTTAATTTAGCCTCAAATATGCCAATTAACTATGTTTTTAAATAATTTTTTCAACACAAACAACCATTTGGGGGAGGTTCATTGTTCATAGCCAACCCAATTGCAGTTCGACACATATATTGCTAATGGACATGTGACAATGCCAAAGTGGTTATATTGAATTTCAAAGGTACCAACCTTTGGCTTACTCCTAGATTTTCTTACATATTTTATCATAATAACAGTTATATAAAAGTGGAATGATAATATATCTGAGATGACAAAATATGTGATCGAGAGGTGTACGACAAAACAATTGAGATAATAAAAACACATGATTGAAATGTGCATGGTAATACAATTGAAAGGATAATAAATGGTGGTTGGTTACATGAAAACATAACAGGAGCATTAAAAAACATCTAAAAAGAAAAAAATCAGTATGGATTCAAACAGTATAATGACTATTTTACCTTTTATTGCTCTTGATAATTTTTTCTAGGAGATACAAATGTTATTTATAGATTGAACAGTGACAATTTTATCGTTCAACTTTGAAAATACACAGTAAAAATATTCTTTCACCCCTGAAATATAAAAAAATGGTCTTTCGTTAAGGTTTTTTTCATTTTTTTTTATTTACACAGTGAAACAACGCTTATACCCTTGATTGCTCAAAAAAATAACCTTGCATAGATGGGTTTATTTGTCTTTACATTTGTTTTACAAAGTAAAATTAGACATTTAACCTTTGACTTTTCAAAATTTAAAATGACTTTGGAGGGCATTTTTGACTTTGTCTCATGTTTTTTTTTTCAATAATGATATGCACTTGGGCCATATGTTTATAATCTGACTTATTAAAATATTAATAAATCAGTAAAATATACTGACGCATGCCACGCACAAAGTATCACGTCAGAGTCTTTCGTGCTATTTTGGAGGCACGTGAGGACACTTCTAGTGGCCAAAATAACCCAATCGCTGTCTTATCCAATGCACAAGGTTGTGCCACAGCTATTTGGGCGGCACGTTTGGCGAGGCGGGCGGCGATTCAGCGACACTGATTTTTTTTATCCTGCCCCACTTTTCTCTTTTATGGGCCTTGATATTCGTGTCAGGCCTTCAAACATTTAGTTGTATCCTCCACTTTGTAATTGTTTTGAGTTTAATCCTCATTCTTTTGATTTATATTTGTGTTGATTTTAATGCTTTTTAAAGTTTTTTTTTTCAATTTCATCCCTCCTCATTTAATTTGATTTAATTTTTATATCCAATCTAGCCCTTATTCTTTTGATTGCTATTTTTTATCCTTTGCATTTATATTTTTTTTCGATTTTGTCCTTTAGAATCTTAATTCATTTTTTTCTTCAAATTTTGGACCTTATTTTTTTCATTGCTCTTTTTCTATCTTTTTTTTCATTTATTTTGTTTTCAATTTAATCCCTAATTATTTTCTTTAAATTATATTTGGTGCAAGATTTAGTCCTCATTGTTTGTTTTTTTAAAAAAATTTATAATTGAGAATTTTGCTTTGTAATTTTTTCATGTTTGCTTTTTATAGGTTATTCTCAGTCTCATGACTCGGTTCACCAGTTTCAATGATTTACCTGGTTTGAGTTCAGTCTATTTTTAAAAAAATCCTTTTGTGAATTTTTTTTCTTTTTTCATTTTCATAATTTGATATTGACTTATTAAGCGTTAAGCTTTGTGATTTGTCCTATTTTTCTTTTTGTTTGGGTTATTTCTGTCTCATATCTCGGGTTGCAAGTTAATCGAGTTAACATGTGTTGACTTGTTTTTTTAAAAAATTGATTTTTTATTGGGTTTTATCTTATGCCATTAAATTCTTGACCCTTAGGTGTTGTTATTTTTTCCACCTTCTTTTATGTGGGGTTATCTCGGGTGCAAATGTATAGCGCATTCGCACGATAATATGTGGTTTATATTATGTGTGTTAAAAAAAACAGTTTATATATAATATTTGCATTATCTGACTCGACCTAACCTGTTAAAGTCGGATAATATGAATATTACGAATGATAATAGATAAAAAAACCTAATAAATGGATTTCACGAGTTAAGTGGAGGTTGAGATTTTTGAAACTCGCTAAACTCGACTTAACTCATATTACCCAATGTAAGGAACTTAAGTCCTTGATACCTTGATATATATATATATATATATATATATATTTTTCCTTCTCTCTCTCTTCATTTCTTTCTTATCTTGCCTTCACACTTACATTCATCTCATATTCTTTTAAAATCTTTCCCTTCTCTCTATTCCCCACTTTCACAAAAATTATAGTTGTTTCTTTTAAAGTATGATTCGATGAAGTGAAATTGTATTTTACAATTCTAATATTTTTTATTTGGTAACGAAGAGACCATGAGAAAACAAATGAAAATCTCAAGAATCAATATTAAACTTTATTTTTCTTAGTCAAAATACAAACCCAAAAGCACTTTATAGTTTCTTCCTGTTAGTCTATCTTTGTATCATATTACACTTTAACTATTTGATATAATGCTTAACTATGATTTTTGTTCCTTTTTATTTATATATAGAAATTGTGATAGCTTTTATATTGTCCATAATATATGCATTTTAGGGGTCTTATATAGTTCTAACGATTGCACCCAATATTTTGTTTATGATTGTCGAAGAGTAAGAAAATTAATATACCCAACCTTGAATATCTGTAATATCCATAAAGATTTTAGCCCAACCCGATATATTCAAACTGCTAGGGTCCAAAAGCTTTTTGAATGGATCAGATTTATATTTGTAAAATATCAGAAGTTGGTTAGATACAATTATGGATCAAAACCCGACTCACTATATCCACGAACACCCCTAGTTTATGTTTGGGATATGTATAAATAATAATAATAATAATAATTACATTCTTACTATGACTAATTTTGCAATTGGTACATTTAGGGCCCGTTTGTTTGCTGGAGAGTAATTTTCTCTTGGAAAGTGGTTTCCATGGAAAGTAAATTCTTGAAAAATAAATTATTTTTTGATGTTTGGTAGTGTCATAAAAAATAAATTGGAAAACACTTTCCAGTATTTGGCTATGTCATGGAGAATGAGATGGAAAATAACTTATTAATGTTTTAATTTTTTTTCAAGTTTATTAAAATGATGAAGACCAAATTTGTAGATAAAAAAGTTAAAAAAATGATGAAATTGAAAAGAAAAAATATCTAATTTCATAAATTTTTTCAAATAAAACAAATAACAATTAAAAGAATAGAGACTAAATCTGACAGATAAAAAATAATGAAAGAGGATGAAATTGAAAATAGAAATTTAATTTCATAAATTATTTCAAATAAAATAAATGACAATAAAAAATGAAGACCAAATTTGATAGATAAAAATTTTAAATTCATAAAAAAGATAAGAGAAAAATAAATAACAATAAAAAGAGGACCGAAGTTGGTATAAAAATCAAATTCTAAGGAGTAAAATTAAAAAAAATAAAGATTCAAAATAAAATATATAGCAATCAAAAGATTGAAGACTAAACATGATATAATTAATAAATAATAAGATATTTTTTAATTTCTCACAACTTCTGAAAAACTGTTTTCTGCCTAAAATAAAAGGAAAACGTTTTCTTGAAAATAAAATCAAATTTTTTTTTGATTGAAAAGTATTTTCATTGACCAACTTTTCTAATGATAAACAAGCACGTGAAAATTTAGAAGATAATTTCTAAAAAACCACTTTCATACAATAAAACAAAACAAAAGAAGTCTAATTATTATTTCTTTTTAACTAAGATCTTGATGTTGTTTTGGTATATTTATTATATATTAATAATCACATACTTTTTCGTATAGAATTTAAAGTTATGAGAATATTGCATGTCATTTTTAGTTATTTCATTATTAATAGCACTTTAAAATGTAATTTTAACTATATACGTTTGAATTTTTTTTTATTTAACAAAAACAATTTTAAGGAAGACATTTTAATTCAATTAACAGTAATTAAAATTATTTTTCTCGAACTTCTTTTTTTCAAATTATAACCACAAAACCTATAACAAGACCAAATATTAATTTCATGTGCTTCAAATGGAATCTAAGGCTTGATTCATTGTAAGAGCCAACTTATTAGACTGAGCAGCAAGATTGACGGGACAGAGCCTTCGGGATACCATCTGACTAAAGATAATAATAATAATAATAATAATAATAATAATGTGTCAGGACTCAGGAGATGTGGACCACCCAGAGAAGCATAAGTCAAAATAATAGACGATATGCACAGACAGCCTTTTCTGGTACATTAATTATTGTCCTCAATTGTACACATGGGGTTATTGCCACAAGAATTTCAAGAAAACATTTAGAGATGTCGCTGCTGAGTTATTATATACCATGAGAAAAATAAATAAATTAATAAACACCATACCTGATTTAGAATTATATAATCATAAGAAGTTCAGTTAAAAAATGTGTTATAATTTTTTTTTTCTAGTTTGAGAATAAAAAGGATATTTAATTAATTTAGAAGATTTTTTAAGTCAATTTAATCGAGATACACACAAATTAACCTGAACACCCTATATAAATTAAAAAAAAAACTTGCATGTTAATCTCCTTTCAAACAAGTATTTGTTTGATATATTTAGATGAACTTAATAATTATTTTTAGATATTATCCCAAAATCTAAACTTATAAATATGATCTTTAATTGCTAAATTTATTTTTAATCAATATTTCCTTTTATTTTCATCTTTTTATTTTTTTTCCAAAATTCATTTTTTAATATCAATCATCTAAGAAAAAATTGCATTCATTCTATTTTTCTATTTTAATGGTACATATCTTCAAAGTAGTTTTTGTAAATTGAAATTAAATTATTTCATTTCAGATTTTGGGCAAGTTATCCATCCGTATTGATATTATAATTACCAAAAAAAATAATTATTCCAAGTCATTAATTAATCGTAACAAATAGTTCAAATTTTCTCTTGTATTTATTGAAATATCAAAGATAAACTAATTAACTCTTAAGATGGAATAATTAAATGCTTTACCCATGGTCGTGGTCTATTTAGGCTGATTTTCAGGTAGAAGAGCACAATGATTGCTCCCGAGGCTGGTCCAAAAACTGAGTGGAATTGGACAAAAAGTATTACGTATAATACTAGCTGTGCACTATGTATGCACAGAAGCCATCGGCTCAGCCAAGGTAGTCTTTAGCTCAATAAAAAAAATCCAAGTTATCAACAATAAAAGGTAGTCAAAACATAACAATCTCAGCAGCTGTTTTGTTATCTCCATGGTAAATCAAACCGTGTTTGTTTGAACCGCCTTGGCTGCGCTGAACCTCTCTGGATCCAAAGTTCTTTAGCTATATATGCTCTCTGTTCTGACATAAGCTTTCATTTTCATTTCAGACAAAACAACCCCATCGTTTTTATCTGGCCTTTTCACTCGTTTCTCCGCTCTTTTTACGTCTCTTTCCACTGTTCTGGTCTTAAAATGAAAGTGTTGTTAGGCCTGTCCGTATGGACTGTTTATGGAGGCGTTGTAGTGGTTGGTGCAGCAAGTGAGAGTAGTGATACAACGAGGAAGCTTGATCAAACACCAACGTGGGCTGTTGCTGGTATTTGTGCTGTTATCATCATCATTTCTATTCTCTTGGAAAAAATTCTTCACAAAGTCGGAACAGTAAGTTTTCTTTTGTGTGTCTTTAATGCTTTTCTTTAATTTTTCTGAGTTATACTTGATGTTCTTTTACTGTTTTGCCTTCTTCGTAGCAGAGTTTGTTGGATACTAACATCACCAAATTCTTTAGCATCCTGCTTCTTTAATTCGCTTCAATTCTTCTTCATTGTTGCTGTTGGGGGGGGGGGGGGGGGGGTTAAACCATTAATGCTATGTCTGTTTTATATTATTTAAAAAAGAATTAAGAACTCTTAAGTCATGAATAAAACTGTGCATATTTCTTTTCCTATTTTTTTTCCTGCTTGAATCTTGTTCAATTTTCCCACTACTGCTATGATAAAAATGATTTTTTTTTGTTTTCCTTTATTCTTGTTTCTTCTAATGCCAACTTTACTTGGTTAAAATAATTGTTTTTCTTTCTGTCAAATTTATGATTTTTTTATTTGAGTCTTTAATTCCTAACTCGATGATTTTCTTCCTTTTTTTCTTTTCAATTCAGTGGTTTACAGAAAAGCATAAGAAAGCTTTGTTTGAAGCCTTGGAGAAGGTTAAAGCTGGTAAAGAACTAAGCTTTATTTACTAATACTAATGATCATGATTCTCTCCTTTAGCCTTAACTTTTTTTCTTAATGCTTTTTTATGTACTCCTTTAGTGGGATTGTTATGAGGAAATTCTGAGTTTGGAATGATTATTGCAGAGCTGATGATTCTAGGGTTCATATCACTGCTCCTGACTTTTGGGCAGAGTTATATTGCAAAAATCTGTGTTCCCCAAGATGTTGCGGGCACCATGTTGCCTTGTAAGAAAGAAGGCAGTGAAAAAAGTAGCAGCACCGAAGGGGAACATCGCAGGGCACTTTTGTGGTTTGATCGTAGATTTCTAGCTGGTGCTGAGAGTGCAGTGAAATGCAAAGATGTAAGTGTATATGCTGCAAAACTTGTTCTTCATGGTTGATAATTTAAGATTTTCTCATCGCTATAGGTAAATGTGCAAGTGGTAGACTATTGATGAAAGTTTCTGTCATGACTAGCATGCAAGTTTTGTGTGCTGTAAATGTATCAGTAATAGTCTTGTATAAAAGAAGGGTTGGAAATTGTTTGAATGACAACCAATTAAAAGCATCATTTTACTGGAAACAACTAAAAGAATGCTTTCTAAATAATTCCTTTTGGATAGTGGATGGTGGGGGAGTAGGTGCTGGCATGCCAAAGCTAAATTATATGATATTTGATGCTTTTATATGTATTTGCATGAGGCCACCTAGTTTAGTTGCATGATTAGAAGTGCCACAAAAAGAAGAAGAAAAACCCTCTGCCAGCAAACATATATGAGGCATGCCAAATTAGACACACATGTTTTTTGGAATGAAATAGAGTTGTTCTGATGTTGAGAGTAACGTGAAATGCATTTTGATTCTTGAAATAAGATTTCCAGAAGTTAATTGGTTGGTATTTGATGCTTTTGAGATAGTTACCTTCACAACTTAGGCCATGACATTTCAGAACTAACATTGAAGGAACAAAGTGATAAATGTGGGGGAAAGCTGATCGAAGTGACACATTCTAGTGTTTAATGGGATTGATGATTGATGCTGTTGGGTATAGTGCAGAACTAACATTGAATAGGCTTTCTGGAACTAGTGATCTTAGAACATGCCAAGTTTGATTAAAAACAATACACATGCTATTGTGGGATCTTGAATAAATCTAGAGCAACAGAAGAAACTGCTCGCTGCTAAATGATATTAGTTCCTGGTATTGAAATTTAATGTTATCTAACATTTAGGCATCTTATAGGGAGCTGCATGAGAAGTTGTGAGAATAGAAACCACAGTTTATCCAATTCTGAAGATCCTTTTTTCCTTTTATGAAATATTTGAAGGTACCATTGCTTCATGCTTTTGAACAATAACTTAAGTGTTGTAACTAGATAACCATTCCACTAGTTAGTGCCATACTTCTGTAGTCTTCTTGGTGTTGCTTGCTTTAGAGTAATTAATTTTTATACTAACTTTTATTTACTCGCATTGATCTGGTAGGATCCTAAAATTTCTCTTTGTTACCGTATGAGAGAATAACATTGAAACATGTCTTGCTCAAAATGATAACCGTTTTGATTTTTTCCTGCAGGGGTATGAACAGCTCATATCTGTTGAAGGATTGCATCAATTACACATCCTCATATTCTTTCTAGCAATTTTTCATGTGTTATTTAGTGTTATTACCATGACACTTGGGAGACTGAAGGTATGGAAATGTTCTTTTTATAATACATTTGTTTTGCTATGCTATTTACAAACATCTAATTGCCTGAATTGGTTATGTGCATTACTGGAAAATAAGATCTATAGTAATGACTAAACTAGAAAAAAAATTTAATGTCTAAATCTAGGTAGACAAGCCAGTTGACAAACTATCTTTCCCCTGACCTATAATGTGATGTACCAGGTCAAATTCTTAGCTAGTAGTAATTAGTTACTTTTTACAGAGTCGTGCCTGGAAGCGGTGGGAGCTGGAGACTTTGTCCCATGATTATGAGTTCTCAAATGGTATGCTGTCTTATCTTAAAGGCCAGATTCCACCTTTATACTCTAGCTTTAACTTTTCTTCATTAAATCCAAACATCATATTTGCTTATCTGGGTTTGTATGCTATATTGGATATTATCTTATGCATAGATCCTTCAAGATTCAGGCTTGCTCACGAGACATCTTTTGTGAGAGCACACACCAATTTCTGGAGTAGAGTTCCATTCTTCTTTCACGTTGTAAGAAATATATCAATTAACTAGCACCAAGTTCTTCCTCTTCCTTGTATATATATATATGTTTGGTGTGTTCAGTAGCACTGTATGGTCTAAATTTGTCTGTATATATTGCAGGGATGCTTCTTTCAACAATTTTTCAGTTCTGTTAGCAGGTCTGACTACTTGACATTGCGTAATGGATTTATCACAGTGAGTCTTCATACACAGATTCATTTTTCAAGTGCTGGATTGCTACTTTATTTTTGACAGTGCCATGTTTATGTAGGTCCATTTAGCTCCTGGAAGTAAGTTTAACTTCCGTAAGTACCTCAAACGGTCATTGGAAGATGACTTCAAGTTAGTTGTGGGAGTAAGGTAATGGTTCAACTCTCTCTCTCTCTTCATGTTATATTTCTTTGGTTTTTCACAAGATTTCAAATATTTATATATCCTGATTTATTTTGATGTTCTGGCAGTCCTGTTCTGTGGGCATCCTTTGTTATTTTCTTGCTCCTGAATGTTAATGGTAAGTTCCTCTTCTTTGGAAATTTTTAGAGCATAAAGCACTTACAAGTTGAATTTGAGGACAGTCTAATATGTTGATGTGCTGTGTCCCTTTCAGGATGGCAATCTTTGTTCTGGGCTTCAATAATACCTGTGATTGTAAGAAATCTATTCTCAGTGATCAATTTTCCTGGTTGAGAGCAAACATCATTGTTCTGACCATTCATTTTTGCAGATTATCCTAGCTGTTGGGACAAAACTTCAGGTCATTATGATGAAGATGGCTCTTGAAATCAAGGACAGACATGCAGTAGTCCAAGGGATGCCACTTGTGCAAGGCTCAGACAGATATTTTTGGTTTGGTCGACCTCAGTTGCTTCTTCATCTTATCCATTTTGCTTTATTTCAGGTACTGTATGGCGTCCTCCACAGATACTAAACCTTACATAACCTATAATTACATCGGAATTGTTAGCTTAAGATTCTTTGAATATCAAGGTTCTTTGCTTTATTCATAGTAATTAACTGTAAGTATGCTAATTGCCATTTTCTTTATTTCATGGTGAGTGCAGAATGCATTCCAGATAACATATTTCTTGTGGATATGGGTAATTCACTCTTTTCAGCAACTCTGTTATGCAATAATGTATTGTCTGCTCCTGTTCTTTACTCCTTTCATCCTTCGCTTAACATGTATGTTTACACATGCAGTATTCATTTGGGTTGAAATCTTGCTTCCATGACAATTTCGATGTTGTTATAGCCAAAGTTGCTTTGGGGTAAGCTTTTGTAATTTCAACAGATGGCCATTTCTAGTGATAAATCCATTACAAACATGTTATAGACGATATCATTATCAGTCACCTAATTTCAGCATGGAAAAAGACCATGCTCTGGACATTAGTCTTTATTTTAAAATGAACTGATAGACTAAATTTCCATGACCTTGCAGGGTTGGAGCTCTATTTCTGTGCAGCTACATCACACTTCCTCTGTATGCCCTTGTAACTCAGGTACCTTCAACTCCCTCTGGTATCTTTAGAAGCTTGAGATGGAACAAACATAATCAAGTAAAATCTTACAAAAGAAACTTCTAATTTCAAATTGTTTATTTGTTCTGAAAAGCAAGCCTTTGATCAACCAACAAATCATGTCCCCGTTACTAGAAACGATGGTTTTGTTTCAATATCAACCGCTAGTTCTGTTTCCTGACGCTTATTTCTCGAAGTTTTCTATGGTTTCCTGGAGACTAATCTTTATCATTGGCCACCTCTCAGATGGGTTCGCGGATGAAGAAATCAGTCTTCGACGAACAAACATCCAAGGCTCTTAAGAAGTGGCACATGGCTGTGAAGAAGAGGCATGGGAAAGGAGGAAAGACTCCTGCTCGGACGTTGGGAAGTGTGAGCCCGGCTGTGTCTACCGTCTCTTCCTCGCACACATTGCAACGTTTCAAAACAACCGGGCACTCAACCCGGTCATCATACTCTTATGATGATCAAGACGTGTCTGATTTAGAAGCTGAGGCATTGTCACCCACAACAGCAACTACCAGCTTTATCGTAAGAGTGGATGATGATCATGATGATGTTCACCCAACTGAAGTTAACTTGCCACAATATGAGGAAGAAGAAACCAGAAATGAAGACGATTTCTCTTTTGTCAAGCCTGCCCCTCCAAAAGAACCGTAGTTTGCATAAACTGATGAATCATCCTCGTGTATCAATTTCTGAGGGAAAATTGTGGATTCGGATAGTGAAATACAGAATTTAATTGTTAAATAATATATTTATTTTGTTTTATTTATTAAGATTAGAATAATATTTTTAGCTTAGTTTATATATAATCTTTTTGTATTTAGGTTAAACAATGTAATGGAGAATTTTAATTTTTTTTTTCATGTTAGTATTTGTTTTGTATTAATTGAATTATTTTAACATTAATTTTATTTTTGTATATTTATATAATTGATTGATATTTTTTTCGTTCTTTAACTTAGCTTAATCCCGCCAATATAGGATTTTTAGTTAATTTCAAATATATAAAAAAGAAACAGTAATATTATAGATATAGGTTCATATCATAAAATTTGTTAAATGAAAAATGAAAAAATGATGTATTTATTTAACATGATGAATTAAAAATATATTAACTACCAAATTAAAAAATATATATAAAAACATTAATTGAAAATGAAAATGAAAAGTTTATTTTTCATAAGAAGTAAAAGATAAATACAAATATAAATATTTTTTTCTTATATATATATATGATTTTTGTTTTTATAAATACATAAAATAAATACAACTAATCTATTTTAAATATAACAAAAAGTAAAATCAAAGATAAAGTATAATAAAATATATCCTCAATCAAATAATATTTTTGTTTGATCCTAACTTAAATTTAAAGTTAAAATAACATATCAATTAATTAATAAATTTCATAGTTCTAGGGGTATTAATTTATAAAGGTTTAATTATATTATAAAATTATAAGAACTATCCAAAAGATCTATTATCATTTTTAAAAATATTTAAATTAAACAATTAAAAAAATAAAAAAGATAATAATTAAAAATCAAATTTAAAAACTAAAAAAAATATAAAAAGGCATGGCCAAGACTAGGCCCAGCCTAAAAGGTTAAAGCCTAGCCTAAAAGGCTAAAGCCCATGCATGTTCGCCTAGTTCCCTCTCTGTATTTTTTTTAAATGGGAAAATAACACATCATTCGTTCAAATTTTTTTTAATTTATTGGATGATGAGTCGTACATCTAGATAGACCATAAGTTGTCCATTATTATTTTTTTTTATAATTAAAAGTGACCGGAAAGACATGGTTTAAGTTTTTAGATTAAAAAAAATTATTTTTTATTTTTTTTCACTTGAAAACATCCACAAAACCATTATAAAAATTTCAATAAACTTATTTTCAACAAAAAAAAAAAAACACACACTCTCTAATAGCTTTAAAAACTCAAACCCAACACACACACACACGAGTAAATTAAAAAAAAACATAAAATATTTAGGTTTGGAATTGGCCAAGATGTACATCTCAAACATTTGGGTTAGAAAAAAAAATTAATTTGCAATGTGTCATTCATTTAAAAAATGAGTCATTTGTCATTGTTTTTTACGATCCCTTACCATTTTTTGAATTTATTAACGGATTTTTGTTATCTTGTTAATCATTTAGATAAACTTTATTTTATATTTGTAAAAATGACATGAAAACAATCCACTCAATATTATAAACAAAAATTTAACATCAAAAGCCACTTTTAAACAACTAATCAACATACAAATGTAATCTTAAACTTTTTAGATCTAGAAATTTAAGTCCCCTTATCACTCAAATTCAACAATAAAAATCTAGATTAGGTATCCATGAACTGATTATCTAGGACTTTCATTAGATGGTGATCGTGTTAGGTATTTTGATCGGATTCAATTTAGTTGATATTTTCTCTCTTTTTACTCTCTCTCTTGTTATGTTTCTTTTATATATTTATGGCGTTCATTTTTATAGTTTTTAATTCTCAGATTTAACAATAAAAATTAAGTTAATTAAAATCAATTATCCAAATATAAATATAAGGATAAAGATTAAAATTATGAATGGTTTAAAATAACATTTGTGAACAAAAAGTTAATTTGGTTATGTCTATGTCTCTATTCTTTCTATCCACAATTGTTTTTCTATCAAACAAAGAAAATAATTAAAAACCAAAATTTATTTGCATTCAATTAATAATATGTAGACGAGCATCACGATCAAAATCAGAACATTTAAAAAGAGAGAATAAAAGAGAGAGAGAAAGCCAAGAACTACCATAACCCCTTCCATAAATTGGCCACAGTGTATCAAACAAGGAATGTCGGCTTGTGATGAAGATGGTTAATCAACGTCTGGGAACGCGGCTGTGGCTGCATTTCTAAAAAATTTAAATTTAATTTTTTTATTAAAATTTAATTTGATTTGTATATTTTGGATCATTTTGATATGCTGATGTAAAAAATAATTTTTAAAAAATAAAAAAAATCATTGGCATGCATTTTAGCACGAAAAATTATTTAAAAAGCACCCGTAACCACACTGCGAAATACACTCCCGGTGTATACAGACGGTACCATGATGTTCACAGTCATCGTTGTCCTCGCCACCGTTGAAAATCAAACGAATGTGTCCGAGCAAAAAATTCCGTCCGAGTTTCCTTTATCGATAATATACAGAGGGCGGGTTGCTAATATCTCGAAATACCACTGGCTAAAAATCCCATCCTGTTTAATATTTTTTTTATCATCACCACCATATACCCATTGAAAGCTTGAGACTGAAATTGCCTCCCAAACCTTGAGCTCTTGGAAGCCCTTCTTTTTGTTTCTATGTATATACATAGCTCGACAAGAACACAGGGAGAGGAGGAGAAAAATAAAAAAGAAAACAAAGAGGGGAGTAAATTGAACTAAGCACCGAACACGCATCTTTTATTTAAGATCGAATATCTAATACATTTGCTTGTGCTGTGAGGCTTATATGTAATAACATGATGAAGCCAACTAATTAAATTAAAAGTGATTTAGTCCGAGAGGCAAGTAGAGAGGTGGGAAAGCTCGCCTCGTGTTTTCTGCCTCCGGAGCTGGAGATGGAGGAGGAACCCCCTGCTTCCCATTTCCTTTTTGCCTCCTGCTCACTCGATCTGCAAATTGATGCCGTTAAATCAGAATTCTTACAAAGCTCTTCTGTTGAGACTACAGACAAATTGCATGATTAACCCCATAATATATATCAAGACAGCTTATATATCAAGAAATCAAGGTATTGAAAACAAAATTAGAAGGAGAGCAGCAGCTTATTTATCAGAATATTCTTACCGATCGAGACCACTAAGATCCCATCTTTGCATTAATACAAAGGATCATTTTGTGTGGTGACTTGAGAAAGAACTATACATGCTTGCAGGTCATTGAATGAATCTCAAAGAACTAACCTGCACTGAAGAAATAATATTGTCGTAAAAGAAATGCCGCAGCAGTGAGGATGAGGATCACGAAATAGTTGAAGGTGAGGAAAAACATTGCTTCTTTTAGCTAGAAATCACGTTTGCTTGTGAATCCCAACCATCTTAGCTTGGTTTATATAGACAGGGAGTCATTACGATTCACAGCAGTTAATTTAATTACTCGGACGTCACCCAAATGTTCGGGTCGGACATGACTCATTATAAATTAAAAAAAATGAGACCGGTTATATTTGCATTTCAAAAAGTGTTTTTAAAGTTTTTTTTTACTTCAAATTTTTTTTTTTATGTTTTCAAAAGATTTTGATATGCATGTCAAAAATAATTTTTAATAAATAAACAAATATTATTTTGATGCATTTCCAAGCGAAAAACACTTTGAAAAATAGCCACAACCATGCTCCAAAATACCAAAAAAAAAATATAACTCAATTCTCTCCACAATAAAACAATGTTGTTTCTTTTTCTTTTTATTTATTTATTTGTGTTGGTTTAGACATGGTTTAACCAGCTTTCTAAAATTCTATAAAATTAATCAATTTTTATTAAATCAATATATTTTGAATTTAACTTTAAAACTTACCGAGTCAAAATTTAAATAATAAATTTTCTGGATTAATTTGCCTGTTTAATTGTTTAATTGTATTGTCTTTTTTTTTTTTTGTAGAATAGCAAGGGCATATTACAATATCTATACTTAAACATCTTCTAATTAAAAAAATATTAATTTAAAGTTTTTAAAAACATTAAAATTTAAAAAAATATAAAAAACAAAGTCTAAAAAGAAAAAAAGCGCATCTAAGCAATATTTTTTCAAACTTTGCGGTCACACGCGTACGAGAGATATTGCTAAAAAAGGGTGACATTAAGAAGCAACCACCACCTAAGCAGTGTGCTAACATCTTTTCTTTCCTTTCTTTTCTTACCCAACTAATTCCTTTCAATCGATATGCTTAAATTAGCTTAGTAGGATTTTTGCATAAGTGAAAATCATAGGCATTTTTGGTTGGAATCTTTCTTTTATCAAAATTATAATAAAGTTCAAAAAATTAATTAAAAAAAACTAATTTCTCTTTAACCTTACATAAAAATTCATTTAAGCCAATCATATCTAAAAGTTTAGGTTCTAACAAAATTGTACCATTTTTTGCAAATTGAAAACACATTCTTCTTTATTTGTGTGCTAGATGAATTGTCTACATCTAGCTTAATTATATCATTTCGTAGATTTACACTGTAAAATATAAACCCGGTATTAAAATATCTATTTTTTTTCAAAAAACTAAAACAATAAAAAATTCTTTATTAAAAAAAAATGTTTTATTTTTATGCATACAACTGAATCTTGAAAGTTTTTCATATATATTTTCTAAAATTAATAAAATCACATTTTTATTATGTTTTTAAAAAAAATATCGTAATCAGTTTATGATTATCCATTAGAGTTTATGATAGCCCATTGTCTCTCTTTTCTTTTTTTTTCTTTTTTTTTTTCATTCCCAATATGATTTCTCAGATAATGGATTAAATGATTGAATTTAAACCTTTAGACAAATCTCAATTGCGAGGAATTATAAATAAGATTTGTCAAAAGAAAAAAAGCCTGTCTATTAGACAAATCTCAATCCCTCCTTTTTTTTTAATGTATATTAGATACGTTAATTTTTTTTAATAAAAATAATATTTAATTTTTGATAATCTTGGTAAAATGCCAAATGCTATTTACCTACCTGCGTGAAATCAAGAATTGTTTGTCAATAACTATCTAGTAGGTGATCCGATAGTAAAAACTTGTAACTAAGAGGTTTGTTTTTTTGTGGTCTTAGATTCGAGTCTTGTGGTTGCTAATATGATAGACACCAGAGACTTATATGGTCGTTAACTTTATAATCAATAGGATTAGTCAAGTTACGTGCAAATTGATTTAGAGATCTATTTTAATAAAAAATTGCTTGCCAACTGCCAACTGCCAACTGCCTGGTTACTATTTTATACGCAAGAGAAGGATAGGTTCATGGCGTAAATCACGCCTGACTGAAGCTGAGAGGGATTTTTTTATTTCTTCTTTGTCTGGAGTCCGTACCAAGTTAGACTTACCGCCAAAAGATCAAGTACGTTGGTTAAAAAAATCACCAAGGTCAGTGTCACTTTGAGACTAATATTATTATAATCTATACACTTGGAGAGGTCATCTTTACTGTAGGGGAAAAACCCATTATACTATAGCAAGCAATTCATGATGTAAAAAATCATTACACTATAGCCATTTATGATTGAATTAGCCTTGATGCACAGTATAAGTACACTGATGGCTCTTAGTTTTTAGTTTTTTTTACCATAGATATAGACTAAAAGACAGAGAAATAAAAACACATCTTGTGAGTGTGGAAAATTAGCTAAAGTTATTGGTAAGATGAATTGGGTTATTCGAGAGTATAATAATAATTGTATTTTACTGAGAGTGTGATGATAATTGTTTTTTAAAGTGTTTTTTTGTTTGAAAATATATTAAAATAAAGTTTTTTTGTTTTTTAAAAAATATTTTTGACATCAGCACATCAAAATGATCTAAAAACATATAAAAATATTAATTTGAAATAAAAAAAATAAAAAAATATATTTTTTAAATACTTTTAAAATATAAAAAATAACAGGCCGATGTAATCGAAAAAAACAAGTGGACAATTAATTTGACATGGTCCTATGAAAAAAGTGGACGTACAGGGTTTGTTTAATTATACGTTCTTATCTTAACATGAGAGAGCTTTCAGTGCTTAGCACTTTTATGTCCAGGTTTCTATATATTCTTTAGACAGAATTGAACTCGTCAATGGTTTCAGGACTGTTATATAAACAACTATTTAACAAAACAAATGTATAAATATCAGCCAAAATATTTAACGAAAGTGATATTTGTTAAGATTTTGGTATCAATTATTAATTATATATATATTAGTTATCTGAGTATTACATATTGGAAAAAAAATTAATGAAATATTCTAAATATTAATAGCCTAACTATTCATCTATGCTAAAAATGCAAAACTATCCTCTTTTATCTAATTTACAGCTTGACCGTTACTGCAATATTCTAGTCTCATTTCCCTTTATTAACAAATAAAAAAGGAGTGAATTACTTGTTTTTTAATCCCTGTAACCTAAGAATTGAACCAACATGAAGCTAGAAGACCCATGCATGGTATGGGTTTTGTTTTTTGTTTTAATTAAAAATGTTATGGCAAGCATGGCATATACAATATCATCGCAAAGGGAATTTGCGATAGTAAAACACTACTGCTCTCGATCCCTTTTGCTCTAACCTTTTTCTCAGCATGAAATACAAGGCAGAGAAAGAGACCAATAATGGCATTAGATTAGAGAAGAAGAGGATAATAGGTTGCACGAAAGAGACAGAGAGTTGAATCGCAACACTAAGACAAGAATTAGGTATTTTTGGAGGCACATATATATTGCAGGTATAACAAATAAGTAAGCAAAATAAATGAAGACTATTTTGTCAGAAAGGTAATATATATATATATATATATATATATAGAGAGAGAGAGAGAGAGAGAGAGAGAGAGAGAGAGTCAGATGCTAATGGTAATTAACGTTTGGAATGGTAATAATATTTTTTAAGGATGTTGGTAGTGTTAAAAGTAATTAATTATTGGAGCATGTCAACGAGAAGAGCAGTAGTCATGTACCTTCATGTCGATTATCCCAAAGTCAGATCTTATCACAATCCTTAACAAAAAAATTCCTAGCACTTGAAAATGACTGGGATTATTGGAACGAGTCAATGAGTAGTAGGTATGTGGAAGCTACTTTCACGTCAATTATCCCACAGTAGTCATGTCGAACATGGTTTTTTTTGGAACATAGAGTATATATACTAATGAGTTTTAAATTCCACATTGAAAAAACATGGTTTTTTCCATGGGAACATAGAGTATATATATGAAAGGGCTTCAAATCCCACATTGAAAAGATACTATGTTATCCTTTTAAGTTGAAATATTTAAACCAAAAGGTTTTTATCCCACATTGAAAAAACATGCTTTTTTTCATGGGAACATAGAGTATATATACTAATGGGTTTCAAATCCCACATTTGAAGAAAAAAAAAACCGGGTCTCGTTCGGGTTCGCCCGGGTTCCGGGTCGACCGGTCGGGTCGCCTGGGTTTGGCCGGGCTGTTGCCACAGCCGGTCTTTTATTAAACCCAGACCGGTCCAGCCACCGGGTCGACCCGCCGGGCCGAGCCGAGTTTAATAACAGTGCACATAACACTGTTCATTCTCTCCAATTTTATTGTAGATGTATATATATTTTTTCAATTTTTTTTTTTTTACGTGATTTCATTCTTTTTGGATCAAATTCAAAAACAATTGAATTAAATTTATTGACAAATAATAAAATTAAAAGATAAAGCACCAAAATAAAATAAAATAAAAACATTATTAATGGATGATGGTTTTACAGTTCACACAAAATGTTTACATTAGTCCTCCAACTTACAATCTATATATATTCCATCCCTCAATATTTTTTCAATTCAACGTTGGTGTAAAATTTTATTTTTGTTATTTTTAAATCCTTGATTTTAGAGATGAGTAAGGTTGTTAAAATCCAACAATAGAAAGAAAATCAGTATTTTCATCGATTCTGATAACCTAAATTGTTGATCTTGGTGTAAAGATTTTTATTTTAAAAAATAAGGCTCAAGCACAGTTTTCTCTTGCAGGCCTGCACGTGGGCTCTTCCTTTAATGGACAAGGCACCAGCATTTCTTGCCAGGCCCAACAATACTTGGCTTCTTTTCTCCTCTTGTTTTTTTTTTATAATTTTTTTTTTAGAAAAAATCATACTTTTTTATATATTTTTTTCTTAATATTTTTTTAAAATATATTTCATTAAACATCCTTTCTCTCTGATTTTTTTATTTTTTTATTTAACTTTTTTTTAAATAGTGGTTTTTTCTTATTATGTTGTATGTATTTAATTTTTGAAGAGTTTATTCTAATTCATTTAAAAAAAAATTATGTTATATATTATTGAAATGTTTTTTATATATAGTATTTATAATAAGTGAAACATCGGGAGACATTGTTTTTCTCTATAATTTTATTCAGTCAATTTTATGTGTGTGTTTATTTTCACTGTCATTTTATTAAATAAAAAATAATAATTTTAATAAACATAGTTATTGTACATTATTGAATAAAAGATTCATGTTTTGGAATCAAATATCTTGATCTATATTTGCCTCTCGACTTTTTCATATAAGTATTTAATTATCTTTAATGATTTTTTTTATTAACACAAATTATTCTCAATTTATATAATTAGATGCGTTAATAAGAATTTTTTTTTGCTTAATATTTTTATATGTAAAAAAAGCATGTTGGAAAAAGATGCATATGCAAGATATTTATTTTCAGATAATATTTGTAATGTGTAAAATTTCATAATATTTTTTTGCCTCTTATTTTATTTAATCAATTCCATGTATGTTTATTTTTATTTTTATTTAATTAAATAAAAAATCAATTTTTTGAACAATTTCTAATATTCTATTTATTATTAATGAATTTTATTTTTATTTATCATTAATGATTATTTATTTATTTATTAACACATATAGTTTTCAATTTATTTTATTAGATATACACATAAGTTTTTTTATTTTGATTTTTTATATATAAAAAACACTTTAAAAAAATCTTAAATTTTCTTTTTTATAGAAAAAAAACCAACCAGGGAGTCAAATAACTAGTCAAAACCATAACTTGATTTCATAAAAAAGTAAATGAGTTAAGCCCGTGGGTATAAAGTCAATAAGTCTAGAGTTATAAGAATCTTTACCATAACTTGCAAAAACCTATATTGAGCCCAAGTCTATAAAAGCTTTGGGATCACAAGCTGGAGACCCGCATGGTCAGGGACGGAGGCCTCGGGGGGCAGAAGGAGGCTTTTGCCACCCCTGGGCCCATATAGTTATGTATGCTAGCAGTTTTTTTTTTTTTTTTTGTTTTTTTTTAACACTGTAGACCCATGGTTTTGTTATGTCCAAATAATTTTGTTTTTTAACAGTGTATAAGTTTATGGCCACGGTTCCATTTCTTTTAAATTTCTTTTTTTTTTAATTTTACTCCTTTCACTTTTAATAATCTCATATTCTCTCCCTTTATTACGTCTATTTTCCTTCTTCTTCTTTTTTTTTCTTTCTTTTGATTTAAAAACTACATGTGTGCTAGGTCACAATTTAGTTTATTATTAGATTAAGAGCCACACTTCTTCGCGGGTTGGACTAATTTCTTTGCAGCTTCAAAAAATAATGCTAAAACATTATCATTGTATTTTAAATAGCGAAAAAAAATCAACAACTTTATATAATTAAAAGAAAACTAAAAAAATAATAATCGTCAAATCTCAGGAATCAAACTATAAAATAATAAAATTAAGAAAACAATCAATGAAAAAAAAGTATTAAAAAACAAAGCACAACCAAAATCAAGTGAGGTTGTTACACTCACGAGTAATATCATGCAGACATGATAATCCAATAGAAGAAAAATAATTTTAAAAAACAAAGTTTTATTTTAAAAAGAATTGAATAAAAAAAATAAAAAATAAAATGATGAAATGATGAAATAAAAAAAATAAAGGATAAAAAAATAACAATTAAGAGAATAAGAATCCCTTTCGAAAAAACAAACTAAAATGATAAACTAAAATTTTAAATTGAAGGGAAAAATTGAAAAAAATAATAATTAACAAATGAATTGAAAATAAAAAATAAAAATCAAGAGAATGATGACCGAATTAAAAAAAATAAGGATTATGGATCTAAGAATGAAATTGAAAACAAATTAAAATTTGATAAAAAGACTAAAAATCAAAATTAAAAATCAAAATATTGAGGGTCAAACCTTAAATATATATATAAAAAAAATTAAACTGAAGATAAAAATCAAATTCATGAAAAAATTCAAAAAAAAAAAACAAAGAAAACCAATTTTCAATGAACTCAATGATGATGGATGAAAATTTTAAAAATAACTGAAGCCAACTCGATCCAATCTTCACAATTTATAACACAGATTATAAGGTAGGATCACAACATAAAAAGCAAACCCAAAAAAATAACAATGTAAAATTTTAAACCAACCAAAATAACTAGGGTAAACTTGAAAAAACAAATAAAAAAAGTGATTTAAAAAGATGTAGATTTGAAAAGAAAAGGAACCAAATATGACACACACAAAATAAAACCAAATCATAAGGGGTGAAATTGAAAAATAATTTCAATTAATAAAAGGATAAGAACAACTAAAACTAATAATCAAAATGATGAGAACCATATTTGATATAAAAATAAAACATCAAGGGATAAAATCCAAAGACAAATTAATTTAATAAAGGATTCAAGACCAGAAACATCACAATTAAAATAATAAGAACCAAATCTAATATAAAAACTAAGTGTAAAGGGATGAAATTGAAAAAAATAATTAATTTAATAAATGATCCTAGATCAAATACGTTGCACTTAAAAGAATGAGGATCAAACATGATATAAAAATAAAGTATCAACAGATGAAATTGAAAAAATAAATTAACTCAATAGATGATTCAAGACCAAATATATTACAATCAAAAGAATAATGACCTAATTTAACTTAACAAACAAATAACTAGTTTTTTTTTTTTACAATGGCCAGCATAGTTTTCTAGGAGGAGAGAGGAAAAAGAGGGAGGAAGGAAAAAACTCATTGACGAAGCTCCTCCACATGCCGTCGGAGAACACACGCCTCACCACCATGATGAAGGGTAGTGAGGTGCATCGAACGCTGTCCTGACAGGTGGTATTCGATATTGTGTGGCGCATGCGCCACCTGAACAGTGTGGGCGGTACCATCCACTTTTGAATTTTAATATATATATTAAAAAATCAAATCACCCCTAACTCCATATAAAAATTAAAAGAAAAATTCATAACAAAAACCTAAAATGACCTTGCATTTATAGTAAAAAAACAAATATGAAAAACCCGGAAAGCCCCTAAACTAAAGGTAATTTTTTTCAATGGTCATTTGGTAATTATACTATAGAAAAAAACATAAAATTATTAATGAACACCTTCTTTAATGTAATTATTAACAAGCTCCATGAAAAAAACTCATATCAAAACCCAAGCTTGCCCACCAAGAACAATATAGTAATTTTAATATGGATTGTACTGTGTATAATCAACAATAAAACACTGATATGTTTTAATTTTTTTTGGTAATCCATGTCTTTACGTATCAATCACAATTCATGACTATATATATATATATTAAAAAATTACAAACAAAAGTGATAATACCACGGTAGACAAAATATCATAGCCTTGCTGGTGCGCATGATGCTTCTAAAACTGCCTGATCACTATCCCTATAATCCCAAAGCTGAACTCGAAGGTAGTCTGTGTGCCCATTGATCCCTCCATTGAGCCGCATTTTCTTTTCCTTTTTCTTTACTTTTATTATAATCCATCAACAATAATTAGAACACGACAGCCCATGTTCCCTGTACATTCTTTAAGTTCTTTTTTTAAGGACTTCTCAATCCATGTTTACAGATGGTACGGTTTTATGGTACTTTCTGTATATTTCTTTTCTATCCAAGTAGAGAAAATTCTTTGGTTAATCGGATATTTTTCTTCTTTTTTACCTTAGATATTATATATAATTATATTTTAAATTTGTAATAATAAAACATACCACTACACAAATAAATATTAGTAATTAATTCTACCAGATAGCTTAACTGATCAGATCTTGGATTTACTTATCAATAATTACGAGTTTGAGTTCCCTCAGAAAAGATTAATAAAAATATCTGAATATTTATAATAATAATAATAATAATAATAAAAGATGTTAGTAACTGTTTTGATAAGTACCGTACCATAGGATTTAATTCCATGATGACATGACACAAACCAATCAGCTTTTACCTTCCACAGACGGAACTGGGGCCTGGGGGTGCTATTTCAATTAATAAAGCTAGTTACTGTCGTTTGAATCGATATGCACGTGGCATCAGTTACCTATCATGATGGTATTGGTCATGTCACACACTGAGGTCTCATGCATCCTTGTCAATTTTGGACTTCACATCCACCTCAATTATGAGCGTAGATTACTATTATTTTATTATTTTATTTTTTAAAATTTATTTTTATTTCAGCATATCAAAATCATTTTAAAAATTAATTTAAAATTTTTACAAAAATATTTCTCAACCATAAAAACAAACATAATTATATATATATATATATCCTTCAAATAATTTTTAAGTTATATTATAATGAATATATTATCTTTGGCCCTAAGAAATACAACTCAATATATTCATATCCCAACAAGATATGCATCAAGGCAATATTGACATGACCTAGTGACTATTCATTAGATGTGTATGTTTGAGACAAAAATATGGTTAATTTTTTTTAATATATTATTTTTAAAGCACAAACCACACCTAACTAAATATAAAAACTACATGTTTTTTTATTGTTTTTTCCGTGTGATCCACCAACAAAAACCCAACCACGGCTCGATCCTAAACAAACCCCCGCCAATAATTATGAAATTTTGGCACATGTTTTTACCATGATATCCACCAACTAATGTTTGAATGCTTGCCCAGGAGAAGATAATTTCAATTGGATGTGAAGTGGGAGTCAAGAGAAGGAGGGTGAGAGAGTGGCTGTTTGCCAAACTTTGCACATGTTTAGCAAGGCTATTTCTGCCAATAGCCTTGAACTTTCGGCAACAATTCACTGAACATTATCCGTTTTCTTTCAACCTCGTTAATTGAATGCACTGTGCTTCTCTGGTCCTATAATTAGGTATAATTAGAAGACCTCATTGCCTTCTTTTTTATGAAGAATATTTACTTGGCATTTCTCATGCTTTCTGGGTTGTTTTGAGCCCACACTCCACCCCCATGGAATTAACGGATAGTCTTTCTCTCTGGGGCACATAATGTGTCGTCTCTTCCAAAAAGGAAAATGAAAAAAATGATATATCTTAGAGCAGCTGCCAACACCACTTTGACACCAACTTAATGAGACAAATACAGTTAATGCTTGCCGCAATTTGTTTAGCCGGAATAAGTACGTGTGTGCCTCCGTCAGACAGTCAGTCGATTAGGAGTCATCCCCGACAAGGTTGCTGTTAAGCATACTTTTTTATTTAAAAATAAATTAAAATAATTAATTTAAAACCAAAAAAATTCAATTTATTTAAAAGCTCCCAAATACCTTCAACTTAAACTAATTAACCAAGGATATATTGATTTCCTCTCAAGAGTAAATTGGCTGACAGATACATTTGCTTTTTGGGATTAATGAGAATTCCTTCACCAAAGTAATGTGAATGCAGAATTGCATTAGTAATCTTTAGGACTTTTCCCCCCCTTTTCTTTGAATAAGGATCATATGATTCACCGACAGCTTGTTAATGTGTTATAATTTCGATTAAATTATACCTTTTAACTTAAAATAGTAGAAGTCGATTCGGGGTGTTTGGAGTGGCGTTTCAACTGGAATTTTTTTTTTAAAATTTTATTTATTTATTTATTTTTATGTATTTTAAATATTTTAATGTTAAAAATGAATTTTAAAAAATTATTTTAATATATTTTCAAGAAAAAAACACTTTAAAAAGCAGAATAACTTGAAAAAAATAGCTAATAATATGTATCAACTAGCCAAAACAACATTTTACACTTTCGGCTCATTTAACCTTATCTACAAAGATAAAAATTTCTTCTAATGGCAGGATTAGATTTAGGCTTTTTCTGGTTAAAAGTAAGATAATTCCAGTTATCAACAACATTAATAAAATAATGTCATATGCTCCTTAATATTGAAAAACAAGCTAACTAAAAATACTAATTTTATTTTAACACGCTATGCTTAAATTTACTTGAATTAATTATATGAAATCATCATCATCTTTATCATTAAATTTTTTACTCCTCAAACTTCATAATATATGTATTATTCTCCAATATTTCACTAAGAGCTTAAATAAGATTTTATTTTTGCGTTACAATCTATTTTTTTAAAATAATTTTAAAATTGTTTTTTTTAAATATTAAATTAATATTTTAGATAATTTTGATGTGTTAAAGTTAAAAATAAAAAAAATATTATTTTAATATATTTTTAATTAAAAAATACTTTAAAAAAATACTCTTCACTACAATACTAAACAAATACTACATTTAAACAAAAGATGAAATAAAAAATTTGAGATGTATCAATTCAATTCGAATTAAAGTTAGACTGAAGAAAGGATTTACACTGAAATGATCCAAATAATATTCCAACAATTAAAACAAAAAAAGAAGAAATTCTTAATAACTTAAATTATTATTATTATTATTATTATTATTATTATTATTATTATAAGGGTACCAAAACTCCAAAAGATATTATTATCTCAACCAATTGATTAAATTTAAAATCAAACAAATTGGTCCAACCAAGAAATTGCAGGGTATCTTATCCATAATAATAAAAATAAAAATAAAAATAAAATAATAATAGAGTAAGGAAAATTTGAGATGTATCAATTCAATTCGAATTAAAGTTAGACTGAATAAGAAAGGATTTACACTGAAATGATCCAAATAATATTCCAACAATTAAAACAAAAAAAAGAAGAAATTCTTAATAACTTAAATTATTATTATTATTATTATTATTATTATTATTATAAGGGTACCAAAACTCCAAAAGATATTATTATCTCAACCAATTGATTAAATTTAAAATCAAACAAATTGGTCCAACCAAGAAATTGCAGGGTATCTTATCCATAATAATAAAAATAAAAATAAAAATAAAATAATAATAGAGTAAGGAAAATTTGAGATGTATCAATTCAATTCGAATTAAAGTTAGACTGAATAAGAAAGGATTTACACTGAAATGATCCAAATAATATTCCAACAATTAAAACAAAAAAAAGAAGAAATTCTTAATAACTTAAATTATTATTATTATTATTATTATTATAAGGGTACCAAAACTCCAAAAGATATTATTATCTCAACCAATTGATTAAATTTAAAATCAAACAAATTGGTCCAACCAAGAAATTGCAGGGTATCTTATCCATAATAATAAAAATAAAAATAATAATAAAATAATAATAGAGTAAGGAGGACCTGCCCCCCCTACTTCCACTGACTCTGTAATTGCTCCCATCCCCCTTTCATTACATCCCCATGGGAACTGAAACTGCCTACCAATCTTTGAATCTCTTGAAAACCCCAACCCACCCCTCTTTTTGTTTATAAAAACAAGAACCTCCTCCAAGAATTCAATTCTTGATATCTCCATTTACTTCATCAACATTCCAACAACTCAACATCCCGATCCTTGCTCTGCTCCACTGCAATCATTCATGCCTCGCTTTACCAGAATACTCAACACCAAGGCGGCTGAGCCACCAGCTGCGGTGAACCTGGAGTCCGACTTTGTCGTTATATTAGCAGCTCTTTTATGTGCATTGATATGTGTGGTGGGCCTCATAGCGGCGGCTCGCTGTGCCTGGCTCCGCCGTGTCACCGGTGGCGCCTCCAGTGGACCACCTCCTCAGGCCAAAGCTAACAAGGGTGTGAAGAAGAAGAACCTCCAGCTTCTCCCCAGGTTCACTTACTCTGCTGGAGGTGGGGGCGCCACCACCAGTTTTGGAACAACAGAGTGTGCAATTTGCTTAGGTGAGTTTGTTGAAGGAGATGAAGTGAGGGTTTTGCCTCAGTGTGGACATGGATTCCATGTTGGATGCATTGACAAATGGCTCGGCTCTCATTCCTCTTGTCCCTCTTGCCGTCAGATTTTGGTGGTGGCTAGGTGTCAGAAATGTGGTCAGTTTCCTGCTTCCACCTCCTCCTCCTCTTGTGGTGGTGGAAATGCCACTGAGGTTGAGTTGAGCACTAGAGAAGATGGCAATGCCAATGATGGTAATATAAATCGTGCCAATGATGCAGGCGCTTTCTTGCCTTGACAAACAGAGAGAACAGCTTTGGGTTGTACTGTGAAGCTGCTTAGCATAACCAAATTACAGATCGTAAGCTGTGTGTGTGTGGGTGTGTGTATATATCAGCGAATTTTAATGTGCTATATCATTTAGTACATTTTTTGAATTTGAAGGCTAATTTATCGCTCTCCATGTCTTCATTTTGAGCATTGATATATAATGGGCTATGAAGTTTCCAGTTTGAACCTTCGGGCCAGTTATTGCACAACAGGATTAAGCTCTTACCAGGTTAGATCTTAAGCATGGCTGGTTTTCGCGCAATGAGATTAAATTATTTCAGGATTAGGTTCTGAGCATTGTCATCCGTACCTGGGCTGATGAGACACCGCTTTGATTCAAGTGTTATTATTGGACTAAACACTCGTTAGTTTTATAATCTCTCATTAGCTCTTTAATCACCCTTTTGATTGTCTTTGCGGCTGGATCTATCTAAACTTCCACTGGAAATGAAGGAGAGGCACTTTAAAGTCAATTTTTTCACACTTCAGCTTTTGAAGATTCATTTTCTATCAAGAAAACTTCCAAGGGGTCATTGACATTTGATACCCACCTTCCACTTTTGCTTAAATTATAGCATAAATCAAGATTCGAGCTCGTGCAATCATCCAGCATCTACATATTCCTTTTTGAATAGTGTTCTCTTTGCGTTCTAATTTCTATACCTTGTAGTACTCGCAATTTCTTTATAAATTATTTCCCTCTCGATCCATTACCTGTTTGCCATCTATTTCGAATTCCAGTTTCTTCAACTCCCAACTCGTTTTCTCTGCGTATGGCATCACATCACAAAAATAGTGAATTGGCACGCAAGAGAAATCAGGAGAAGAGAGAGAGCATAAAGTAGATGCCTTAGCCCTTATCTTATGCGTTCTATCCAATCTAATGAATCCAAGGTTGGAAAGTGGTGATATTCCAAAAGAGGCTCGAGAAGGGTGACTGTTCTTTATCCTACAGAAAGCACACCATCTACCACAAATCCGAGGTTATCCTTGTAGGAAAAAGATTGTAAATATCTCATACATCGGGGTTGAAAGGGATAAGCGATGTCTTTTTTTTCCTCCCAAGCATAATTGCAAAGCACTATAGGGACAAGCAACAACCGCCTAGACAATGAAGCGAACATGGAAGGATACAGAGAACTCACTCGCTTATGCCACCAGCCTGAACGTGTAAAGAATTGCGATAAATAATGTTTTTTTAAATAATTCTTGTTTGTAAATATATTAAAATAATTATTTTTAATTTTTTTATACTAGATAATTTTTTTAAAGTACAATTGAATCACAATGCAAAATAAAACCTTAGTAACTAGATAAACTTCTCTTAACTTTCCCCAAAATCCAGATAAGAAAATGCCATCTCTTCATGCAACTTCTCACTCGCGTGCCTTCCTTATTGAGTGCAAATAAGCTTCTGACTTTTAAATGTCTCAACACAAATTCCAGCCTAACATAGGTATGGTATTCAAATGAAATTGAAGGCGTAGAAGTGAACTTGTTCCATGGTCAAAAAGTTGAGTCTCAATCAACAAAATAAAGGGTTCCATTCCTAGAATAACAAGACTTCTTGAACTTGCATTTTCTACAAACATGGAGAGATCATCTAACATTCAACATCTAAATCAAGGTTGTCAATTCTATTCTGATTAGTGTTTCATTTTTTCTTATTTTAGTTCTAGAGCATTTCAATATTCCGTTATGGATCTTGTGTTTTGTGTGTGTGACACACACACACACACACAATTCAAAATACTAATTCAACATACATATTTTAATTCAAATCTAAAAATAAATTAACTTCAAATTATACAATACAAATATAATGTGAAACATCTAAACATAATTTTCAATTTTAAAACATTTCTAAATAGTCAAGACTATAGAGAACTTTAATTTAAAGTAATTCAACATTAACAAAATACCAAAATATTGAGAAAGTAAAAGGTTTAACACAAAAGAAGTATAAATCAAACATTATCTCCATCATTAACATATAAATAAGGATCTTGATCTTGTGGTGGTATGGAAAGTCATCAACTAGACATTCCAGTAGATGGTCATTTCCACTCAGTTCATCACACCATCAAAATGGATATGTTTATCATCTAAAGTTAAAATAGACAAAGGTGTCTTAATAGTCTCCTAACTTAAATCCTCCCCATAAAAAAGGTTAGGTTATTCACAAATTCACTCATTCAATAATTCAAGGTTATCAAGGCTAATGAAATTTAAAACATTTTTTTTTGCTCAAATTCCTATAAGAAAATAACATGAATATAACTATATATATTAGTGATAAACTCAATTTTTTTTAAAATAATACCAATGCTAATGAAAATAGTAATAATCATTTTTAATCTTATTTATATGAATCAGTGACCATCCCCAAAGCATCCATTAAAAGGCACCAATTATGCATATTATAAGGTTTGAAACTACGAGGATTCAAGAGGGATTGATTGGACTGATTCTGGATATTTGAGCTAAGAAGTTGGAAATTTGTTAGACTAGACCTTTATGTACTGTTTGGACCATATCTGGAGCTATAAGTGAAATTTTTCTATAATTCTAGTTGAGTTGGAAACTAAACATCTCAAGCTTTCTATGTATATTTTATAGTCCCGGTAATTCATTCAGATGAGAGATAACAACATGTTTGAAGTTAGGTCAAAAGTTGTTGTATAAGTTTTTGCTATTTGTTTCCTTATGATTTGTAAACTTCTTTTTAGCAAGAATTCTTTTTCTATAAGAACAATATAGGTGGAGACAATTGGAATTATTTTAGTAAGGGTTTCCATGTCAGCAACTTGTATTTTCTCTTGTTTTGTAGATTTCCACATTGACAAGGTATATGTATCATTTAAGAACATTAAAGGCGGTTTTGGACTTATATTCTTCAATGCACAATTTTACTCTGTAAAGAATATTTTTCGATCCAACTATTAGATCGAGCTAAAGAATTTTCTGATAGTTTTAAAGGCTTGTTTTTATATAGAGTTAAAATTTCATAGTAATCAAACATTGAGAAGGCCTTTTGATAAGGTCTAGAAACTACTATGTGGGAGTTGTATTAGTTTTTTAGTTGATTTAGGATTCTTTTTTCTATTTTATTTAGAACTCTTTTATTATTTTTTCAACATTATTTAGGGTGTTTTTACTTATTATAAATAGAGTTATTTATCTTGTATTTAGTTTTTTTTTTTTACAGAATTTGATTTCAAAATAATTTATTGTGTGATTATGAAATGATTCTCTTAATTTAGTTCTTGATTGAGCTACTATGACTTATCAAAGAACTAACCAAGCTTCGTGGTGTCTTTTATACTTGTTCGCGTCTCCTTATAGACATTGTGTGGGGGCTTAGTTTCTATACTTTTTGTGCCTCGATACAAGTAATCATTATATCAAACTCAATCACAAGCCTGAATGTAACTTTCTTAGAAAAAAATAGATTCGACTATGGTTTTTTTTTTTTATCTTTATATCCATTAGGTTCGTATCAAATGGTATTAGAGCGAGGCTTTAAATCATGTTATATCCCTTTTATCTTCAAGTGTTTCACATAGTTTATTGTTACCGAGTTCTTTATCTTCTCTAAAAACTAGTTGCAACATCAAGTTAAAAAAAAAAGAAATTATTTGTGATCTTGATTAAATAAAGTTTTATAAAAGAAAGAATAAAGAAAAATCACAAGAAAAATAAATTTTTAGGGTTTGTTGCAAATTTTGATTTAAGAAACATAGAATTCAACCACTTTTGATTTAAATCTAAAAACAATATTAATTCTTAGGGTTTCTTGGAGATAAATCTTGATTTGAGATATTTTAAGTTTATTTGGTTGGTCTTTCTTGAATTTTTTTTTTTTAAAATAGGTAGTTTTTGCATATTTGTTTTAGTTTTCACCACCATATATATATATATATATATATATATATATATATATATATATATATATATATATATATATATATAATGCTTTTGTTATTTTTAGTGGTTTAAATCTTATACCATTAGTTTCTTAATTTTCATAGTCTTTATTTTATGTCTTCGTATCATTCATATTTTGCACGAATTCATATTGATATTTTGCGATTTCATATTTCTAGTTTTGTATTGATAGTTTTCAATCTTTATTGTTTATTGAGTCTTTATATTATTTGATTATGTCATTAAGATATTAATCTTTATTTTTTTGTGAATTAGTTCTTTAAATAACTGAAATCTTGAGAATTAAGTGGTAAAAGACGAAGGTGAGCATATTAGAGTGAAAATAAAATTTTTTACGTAAAACATGAAAGAAATGAGATCTATTGAGTGTAAACACGTGATGAAGTGTGTGTATTGCTACTAACTTAATTTTCAACTCTTGACGTGTCAACTAAGAGTGGATCACCATCACCAAAAGATAGGAATAATCCTGAATCATGTTATTTGACCATGCAATAATAATTAAAGTTAATTCACCTAATTGGGATGATTGGTTTGAAAACTTAAGTGGCTAGTCTTTAAGATGGGTCAGACCGTAGAGATTTGGAAGGAAGAAGGTCTATGAGATGAGTTAATTTACCTATAGAAGAATCTACAACAAAAAATAGAGATGAAAAGACCAAGAATTTTGATGATAACTATGTTGGTAAGTTTCGGCCATATAGAAACCAAAGTCCCGGGATAGTTCAGTCACTTGAGCAATTCAACTATAGAAGAGCAGACATGGAGAATAGATTTTAGGATGGTTTTGATAGAGATTTGGGTTTACATTTGGACATTATTAAGATGAAGATTCCAACTTTCAAGGCGGAAAACTATCTGAAAGCTTATTTAGAGTGAGAAAAGAAAGTGAAGTTGATTTTTTACTATCACCATTACTCTAGGATAAAAAAGTAAAACTTTTTATTGAGTTTACTAACTATACTATTATTTGGTGGGATCGACTTGTATTGGAAAAAATAAGTAATAGAAAGAGACCCATGAAAACTTGGGATGAAATGAAAACAATCATGAAAAAAAAGTTTTTTTCTAATTATTATTATAGAGAACTATATCAAATATTATAGAGTTTGTGTCAAGATCTAGGAGTGTGATGAATTATAACAAAAAAATAAAAATTGTTATAATTAGAGCTAATACCATTAAAGAAACTACAATGCTAAGGTTATTATTGAATAGAAAGATACTAATGGCATAAATTGTGAAGACACCAGCAAGTGTGAAAACCAACATCAGCAAGTGATTTACGCAAATGTGAAAACCAAAATTTTTCTTTTTGCTGCAGTGCCTATGATAGAAATTTGATTTACTCTCCTCTCCTAAAACACTTTCTTTGCCAACGATTTATCTCTGCTAGACTGCCATACTAGCCACTGCTGAACCAACATGAGCAAGTGCCCAACATTAAAAATGACAAAAAAAGAAAGAGGGGTAGGACATTGACAGGTCCAAAAAAAGAACAGGGAATCATTCCAGTAGAACTAAAACAACAGTGAAATTTGATCTCTAGTAGGATGCTCAGGTCAATCATTCTTGGAACCCACAGCAAAGAACTCGGTGATGACTTCAAGGGGCATGCCCTTTGTCTCAGGAACCTTCAAGAAAACAAAAATCCATGACACCGCGCATCCAATGGCATAGATTGTGAAGACACCAGAAAGGCCAAAGAAGTTTAGCATAACAGGAAGCGAGTACGTGATCGTGATGTTTCCAATCCAATATGTCAGAGAACATATTGTGATGCAAATGCCACGAACACGAGTCGGGAAAATTTCAGCACAGAGGATGTTTGGAATTACTCCGAAGCCCATGACGAAACAACTCAAATAGATCATAACACTGCCAGTAGAGATCACTGCTTTCAAAGACGAGTCCATGTTGACAATACTGCCAAGGACAAAAGCAACTAGCGATGCTACCAAGATAGGAATGGTGTACAGCAAAATAGATCTGAAGGAAGCAAAAGAGTCTGTTGGCAGAAGTGGCTCTCAACTAGAAATATAAATAACTCATAGTTTCTAAATGAACAAAACCAAAAATTCTTTACTAGAAGAAACTGACCTTCTGCCAGAGACATCCATTAGTCTCATGGCAAGAAATATGCAAGGAAGCATCAAGAATGTAGTGAGAATACTCATCAAGTAAGATGCAGAAGCTGAACTCAAGCCCAGACTTGATAGAAGAACTACCACCCCTGCTTGCTCAAGAATCTGGGGTGTGTAGTAGAGAACACCATTTATGCCAGCAACCTGTAGAAACAAGAAGATTACACATGAGGCATAAATAGGAAAAAAGATGGAACATTTAATAATCTACGTTTAATATTATAATCGATGATTGATAAAACAAGAATTAGTTCATTGATGAACGACAAAATGTTATGCATCAGAGCAGGTGAAGGATTATTGTTGAATTGCGTTCTTCAGCCAAATGATAAAACCAAATAAAACCGATGTTTTCTCTCAAACAAAGCAGTCAGCTAGGAGAGTTATGAAATTCAAAGATTCGGTTGTTGAAATCCAGAAAGAGCAGAATTTGCTACAAGGAACAATCGCATATAAACAACTCGTGTTGCAAAATGTCCTGATATACCTGCTGGAGTATTTGAAGCCCTACTCCAACAATCAATGCACGCTTAACTCCTGGTTCAAAAAGGTCACCGCAGCTTGGACCTTTAGCAGCAATTTCTGATGGGTGAATAGCTGCTAGACCTTCTGATGCTTGACCCAGTATGTCCTTAGAACAAACAGCAGGTTGGCTAACCAGAGCAGCAGCTTGTACAAACTCATCTTCAGGAATGTCAATTCCAGCAGAGGAAGTAACTGAATGCTTCTGAGAACCAATCGTACCTTCCTGGTGCAAATATATCCTCTGAAGCCCTCCTTCCTTACTACCATCTTTACCTATCTTCTCAGACCATTTATATGCCAGCTGCCATCCGCCACCAATACCCATCGCACCTTCTTCCCCAGAATTTACGAGGCTGCTATTGCGCCAATGACTGATGCCCTTTTCCATGCTAGAATGTTGGTGTGATAGTAACGGGCTTCGCAAATTGTCATCAGAATCAGCTCTAGAAGCTTCTGGATAAGAGTCCTCGCCATCCTTGTCGCCCTCTTCGTCCCACTGTTCATTTCTACCTTGATTTTCTCCAACACTCACCATGCTTGCAGTGTTTGGAAAAAGCAAGCTGCGTGTGCTTCCCGTTGTAGGCATGTTCTCATGGACACTTCCAAATAGAGTGACAAGTGGATCCATCAAAGGCACGGTTTGGTTTACCAAACTGCCGTTACGGGACAACATCCCTAAACTACTGAATCCAGCGGTGACTGGTTTGGCAATCCACGAGACACCTTCCTCGGGCCCATATAATTTAACATGTTCTTTCGCATCAGTTTCACCAGTGATCTCATTGGCTGGGCCAATAATGTACTCTTCTATTGTTGTTTCGGTCCCAACACCAAGACCTTCAAGTAGCAAAGCCAGCTCACCTGCAGATCATAGGAGCTTTAGATTTGCCACCAAAAATCTCAACCACATGGAAGAAATAGAAGAGTTCCACTGAGAATGCAAGCTTATAAACAAACCTGAAACGTCTTCCCTACCACGAAGTCTCTGCAAAACCTGTTTAGCTTCGATCATCTTTCCTTTACTCACAAGCCACCTTGGAGATTCAGGCAAGAAAAAAAGCGTCAATGCTAGATAAATGACAGCGGGGATTGACAGAGTCCCAAGCATCAGCCGCCAGCTTGGTGAATCCATCATTGACATGAAAAACACCATGCAATATGACAAAAACATTCCTCCTGAGCCCATAAACTGTGGAAGTGTATTTAATTGCCCCCTCATCTCAGATGGAGCCGTTTCAGATATATATAAAGGAACAAGAGTGACAGCAAGACCAACTCCAAAACCATCAAGTAGTCTCGCCAAAAGTAGGACATAAACATTGGGAGCCCATAGTATAATTATGCTGCTTAGAAGATAAAGAATTGACGACATTATCAGCATCGGACGTCTTCCGAAGATATCTGATACTGTTCCAGAAAATGTTGTGATAGTAGTGCCACCGATAATTGACATGGCTACAATCAGCCCTTCTACTGCTGGTTGAGACTGCAAATTTAACTCCTCCTTGATGTAAGGAATGGATCCTGAAAACAGAAGGCCACAATATTTAGTTCCACAACGCAAATTGATACGAAGCCATGTTTTTTTCCCTTCTTCCGAATCTTATATAGACTTTAATTTCATTACTGTAAATCAAAAGCCTTGTGATGCACCTAAAGTTGAGATTTCCATTAACTCTATGGACTCAAAACTTCTATGTCCTTTAATATCTTCATATTCTCAGCAACCGAAGAAAGAGTTGAGGATAAGAAAAACCAAAAATACCAGCTTGCTCATGAATCAAGAATCACAGCATGGAATGCAAACGACCAGAATGCAACTTTAACAATAAATAATGCAATGAACAAAAAAGATATTTGATTTCTATATTATATGAAATTAAATAATGGTATACTGGCATGTAAATACCTGCAATGGTTGAATTATCCCATCCTTGTAACAGATTCCCCACCGTAGCAGCAAGTGCTACAAGAACAGCTCCCCTCATCTTTACAACCAATGAACAACCCTCCTTTCCCTGGAATAGAGTTTATATCAGAGGAGAAGGGATTGCTGTCAAGCTTTTCAGATCAAACACTTATATGGGCTGTCTCAAAAGTATAGGATTCACCAAGCCTGCATAAAAAAATGTCAAGAAATTAATACCAATACCAACTATATATATGTTGTGAAAAAAATCACTGCCAAATCGAAGACAAGAACTCATGATCCATTTGACGGCATTGAATCTATACTAATGCATGCTCATGAAAATAAGTTATGAAGCAATTAAATCGGTTTGGTTTGCACATTTAGTAATTTTCCAAAAACATTGAATCTTTCTCTATAACTTTGGAGAGAGAGAAGGTACCTGCCAAGAATGTCCAAAAGACATGGTTGAAAAAATGTCTATGATCAATATTACCAGTTCAAAATCCAAACACAAAAGGAAACCAAACAGAGAATGACATTAGGCCATGTCAGCATGTTAATGTTAGTAAAATAACTAATTTTTCATATCCAGGTTCTTCCTTTTTTAAGCAATTCAAATGATAGACATTGTCTGCTTAATTTAAGATGTTGTGTGGCACAAGGAATACAAATCATAGCTTCTTATTTCCCAAGTGGGAGACAGACAATCACCCTCTATTAATCTTAACCTATTTTTCACCTTCCCTCCTAGCAATCCTATTCATCACCAGTGAATTGTCTAAACAACACCAACCATTTAACGATTAGTGTCTGAAATTTATTGGTTAAGTCCACCGTCAATACTCTACAAATTAATTCGAAATGAATAGCCTTATTACTCTGAAATAGAAAGGAAAAAAAAATAACAAAGAAAGAAAGTCCCGATGATATGTCAATGAATTGGATAAATCACTTGTATAATCACATACTGCTAGCAATAAACATCCCCATCGATAAAATTAATTTTGCCACCTGCCAAAATGGATTGATACACTTCCATCTAAACTTCCCTTCAACATAAATATGCAATCCAACACGCAGTAATCAACAACCAATGACAAACACAAAAAGAAAACAACATAAACACAGAGCATCAGAGTTCAGAATTGAGGCCAGTCGAGCGGAATATTTCATAAATTCACTACTGTCAGCTTGGATGACATACCTTTAATTGAACGGAATGATGGACTCGAGTCTTCATATTTGCAAGTATCTATGGAATAACACGTAATGATTAAAAAAAAAGAAAAAGAAAAGCATGATCAGTGCTCCTACTTTGTTTTATTCTTCTGTTTTGAAAGGTGAATTTTTAAGTTAATGTTAGTGTTTCTACCGCATGTTTTGTCCCTTAATTGTCGCTTTGCATTCCTAAACAATGGCAAGGTTTCCATGTATATGACTATTTGAATGACAAGACACAATACCAAAATCAAATGATGTTGTCTATTGTGGCATCCTCGGTGAAGGTGTAGTGGCATGCACGTTTGTTTTTCTACGAAGCCTAATTGTTGAAAGCCCAAGATGGAAAGCAGCATGCCCAAGATCTAAGCTTAGGCTTGTGGTCATCGAATTTGGGTCTCTTTGCTCGGTTGATTGATGTTCTTTTTACTCTTAGTTTGTTTTTCTTTCTTTCTCTGTTTTTTTTTTTACCTAAAAGGTATTCTCAAGTTAATTTTTATACAATAAGCTCCTTTTTTTTCTTCTTATCTTTAAGAATTTTGAAAGAAATACTAACAAATAATATTTTCAATCAATCTTGATATGATTGTGATTTTGCTTTTTGTATTATATTTATTTTCGATTTGAATTTAATAAAAAGTGGAAGAAGAAAATTTATGTGAATATTATGATTTGATTATAAATAGTTTATTAAAAACCTAAATAAAAGATTTATTGTTGATATATGAAGAATAATAGATTATGCATGGGCATTAAAAAATATGTTACGCTACCTTTTTCAATTATTATCTAATTGCCAGGAAATGATCTTGCAATAATAAATAATAAATATGATAAATAACTTAGTCAAGTAGTATCATTGGATTGTTTAAAAAATATAAAAAACAACAACGAACGTTTAAGTTAGCTTTGGTTGTGCACATCTTAAGTAACAGTTAACGTGGCTTATCAGAATGTGTGTAGTCTTTTGGGTTGTGGAGGTTATATTTAGATAATCTTTTTAAAATTAGACAAGAAATTAAAATGTAACAAGTTTGGTGATGCATATAAAGAAAATGCTTTTTATTTGGGTTGGCAACTCAAACAAAGAAAAATCCATCACGGGGACCAATCCTACATGATTTCCTAAAAATTCCACCTAAATGCAAATTAAGACTTCCAAGAAAAATTAAAATAGCACCATGTTATTTTGTGTTTATGCATGAACTATTAAAACGACGTCTGCTTTTCTTAGCCATTACTTTCTCTCATTAACCTATTTTTTTCAAAGGGAGTCTACCAATCTTGCTAATAGCTATCTCCCACCAACCTATCTCCTCAAGGGGCACCGGTCTTTCATGTCAATCACCTTTGAGTGTCAGCTTTCTCACCAATGACACAATAAGAAACAATAACAACTCATCTTTTTAGGTTACCTGCAAGGGAAAATAATTATTCTCTATCATTACTTCACTCTTCATAAGGTAAGCTCACATGATCGAGATGTATAAATAAACAAACAAACCCATTTACAAGTTCAATCAAGAAAAACAATCATACATATAGTTCATATGCTCTTCATCATCCTTTTATTTCTTGTACATTATTTCCCCTTTTATATTTACTAACTTAAGTATCGAAGGGTCTCATATTCTAGTATGAAACTTGGTTGTTAGGAGAGTGTGGAACAACTAAGTTCAGTCACATTTAAGCTCGTTAACTGGTGGCCAAGTCTAGTCACCTTTTCAGCCCATCAACCAGTGGCCAAGTCCAGTCGCCCTAGTTAGCCCATCAAGCAAATGCATAAAGACCCATATCCAATTCAAAAAAAATAAAATTGACTTCATTAATAGCATTGTCCGTGGAAACCCGAACAAAAGCTAGTTTATTTTCATCTCACACCCTATCATCAAAAGTTCTTTTCATTGCTAATCACTTAGAAAATCCAAGGCACAAACGAATAATTGACCTCCTCACCACAATTACTCCAGCTCTTTTAGATCTTGAACAACTTTCTCGTCAAATGAAAGTGTTCACTAAAGTCATTCTAGCTACACAACAACAGGTTTGCACTTTTTCTTGACACGTGACACAATATCTAGCTTCACTGCACGTATTGGTAACAGGGTCTAATCCTCACTTTTGAAATACAAGGGTTGGATCCGGGAGGATGGTAAATGATAAATTAAGCTTTGGCTCGTCTTATTTGTTCATGTTCAAAATGAGCTCGAAAGCCACCACTCATACTCAATGAGCTTATCTGGTAAATTTTTGAATTTTGAATTCTTTTGAAAAAACATTTAAAATGTTGAAAATGACGCAAATAATCAAAAATATATTTTTTGGATTTTTGTTTTTTTTCTTTGCTATTTTTGGATTTTGTGGAAAAGTTTTTTAAAAAATAGGGTATAAAATAGGGTTATAATAATTATTTTGCTTTTGTGTGTGATGTTGAGCAACCATGGCTGGAAAAGAGCCCAACAATCCTTGGTGTTTATTTTGCTTTATTGTGTGTTGCAAAACAACCATGGTTGGAAGAAGTTACAGAATGTACTTATATAAGAGGGGATGAAGAGGTTTCCCAATAGATAAAGACATCTAGAAAATAATGTGTTGTTTTTTCTACATCAATTATTGTCATCTGAAATCCTGGTGGTGAGACCTATGATGTGACAGCCCACACAAAGGTATTGTGTTAGGTATTTATGATGGGATGATCCAAATAAATATATTATGTTAGGGGTCTATGGTGAGGTAGTCTGCATAAAGGTGTTACCCTCGATGAGGTGGCTCATACTCAAAAGGATGTTCTTGATAGAAGATAATTTTTAACTGAAGCCTAAACTTGATGATGAGTTCCTTTCAATCTAGAGAGACTGATGCAGGAGAATATTTACAAAAATAGATATTTTTCATAGTTATTTTTATCTCTTTCTATTTTTATTTTTCTATTCTTTATTATGATACTTTTCTAGTTTTTTTCATAATTGGATATAATTGTTTCTAGTTTATTTTTCTATTTAGTATAATTAGGGTTTTCTAGTTTTTTTTTCTATATAAAAGATTGTAATAGTTTTTTTGGCAAGTGGAGACATGAAGGAATAAAATTAAGTATTTTGATAGTGTTCTTATATATATGGTGTTATTGGTCTTTCAAGGTTTTGACTTGTAACAAACCCTTTATCACTACTTTCGTCTGCATCAAGAAAATAAAATATAAAAAATTCTATTTTATCTTTAATATGCATTAATATCAAATTTACACCGATAAAAAAATATTTAGATATTATTTTTTTACTTTAATTTGTATTCAATGTTGGAATTAATAATAGTATAATAACTTTAGTTATAAAACATAGACCAAGCTAATGAGCCAACTTGGGACCTAGTTGGCGTGAGGACTTGACCAATTTATTGACCTGATCTGACCTAATCCAATCAAAAAATCAAGGCGACTCGTGACCTGGTGTAAACTCCGGAGCAAACATCCATTGAATTTTAAATAAAAAATTAATTAAAATAATGTTATTTTGATCTTTTAAAAAAATAATTGATTTAAATCAACCTGAGTTGACTCTTTAAACCTTTGTTCCAGGTTGTATTTTAAAACTATAATAATTATTATTTTTGTTCTTCCTGTTTTTAGTTGGATAATATTAAAATTAAGAATTTTTTATATTAATATTTTAAAAATAAAAAAAAAATATTATCTTCATAAATATGTTTTTATATCTCTATTTTAGAAATAAAAAAAATTACTCCAAAATTATAAAAATAAATTCTTTAATAAACATGTATTTATTTTTTTGTACGGAGAGTATGAAACACTACCTTAGATTTAAAAAAGAAAAAAGAAAAAAGAAAAAAAAGAAGCAACTAACACAGCATAAATTAGGCAAGACATAAACCCTTGTAAATTCTTGCAGAGTTGCTGTCAGATTCTCCATGAAATTAACAACATCTGTCCTGTAAAATCCGATACAACTTTCAGACAGCAATTTTGATTCTGTGAAAGAGAAATTATAATAGGTTTTTGTTTTTGAATGTCTTAACAATTGAAGACAAGTAAAGAACAAGAGAGCTGCTGACATGGTTATGGAGAAAGATCAAAGGAGACTGAAAGCACAAGACTGCAGAGCAGCAACAGGATACTATGCTCTTTGTGCTGTTAGTGGAATGTTAAGTGCTGGAACCACCCATCTTGCAATTACGCCTCTTGATGTCTTAAAAGTAAACATGCAGGTGAATATCTTGCTTAATTCTGTTGTGGAATCTATTATTTGTGTTTTTTTATAGAAGGTTGGATTTTTATCATAGAATGATGTTCTTCGGTGATCCCCATCAAGTGAATAAGTTGTATTTAGGCCTTTTGTTTATTACTTAGTTTAATTGTCTTTTGGAGGGCATCGAACAAATAATATTCATGTTTTTGTTAATTTTGATTTGTAGGTGAACCCCGTCAAGTATTATAGCATATACTCATGTTTTACTACTTTATTGAGAGAGCAAGGGCCTTCTGCTTTTTGGAGAGGGTGGGCAGGGAAGTTCTTTGGTTATGGTGCTCAAGGTGGTTGTCGATTTGGTTTATATGAATATTTCAAGACCCTTTACTCCAACGTGTTGGTTGATTGCAACAGGAGTTTTATTTTCTTTATGAGCAGTGCCTCTGCTGAAGTTTTTGCCAATTTGGCTCTCTGCCCTTTCGAAGCTGTTAAAGTTAGAGTTCAAGCACAGCCCCATTTTGCTAAAGGATTGGCTGATGGGTTTCCAAAGGTTTATAGAACAGAAGGGTTTCTTGGGTAAGGAATTCATAACCCACGCCTTCATTCTTTTGGGTCCTTTTGGTGTCATTATGTGTGTGCTTCAAGGTTAAATTTTTTTCTCTATTGCAGTTTTTACAGAGGGCTTGTTCCGCTATGGGGTCGAAACCTTCCATGTAATTGCACAAGCCTTAAACTTCAATTACTCTAAATTACAGTTCAACTAAATGTTCATCACACCATTTACTGCATCCAACTTTAAGTGTTCCCTTTTATGTATATTATCTCTTTCAAGATCACTTGAATTTGAAATATGAAGGACTCAATAGTCTGAAATATGTGACCTTGATAGTTTCTCAATGCATGAGTACTGACACTTGTGACAACTTTTTCCACAGTCTCTATGGTTATGTTCTCAACATTTGAGCATTCCGTAGACTTTCTTTACTGTAATGTTATTAAAAGAAGGAAAGAGGATTGCTCGAAAGCTCAACAGCTTGGGGTGACATGTTTAGCTGGATACACTGCTGGCTCTGTTGGTAGCTTTATTTCTAATCCAGCTGATAACATTGTTGCTTCTCTTTATAGCAAAAAGGCTGATAGCCTCATTCTGGTATTATCCGCTATTCAAATTGTGTTTTAGGATACTTCTCTTTACTGTTAAAGAACATGACCTAGACAACTTTCTTTCACATAAGCAGGCTGTGAGGAAAATTGGGTTTTCCAACTTATTTACAAGAAGCCTTCCTATAAGGATAATGCTTGTTGGACCTGTTGTGACTCTGCAATGGCTATTCTATGACACCATCAAAGTTTTAAGTGGACTGTAAGTGCACTTTTCCTGACCCTTTTCCTTTATTAAGAAATTATTGCTGTTTGTAAGTTTGTATTAACAATCAATTATAAATAACCTTCACAATAAAATAGCCAGGCTACAATTTGTCAAAGGCGAAAGGAACTTCTCTAGAAGGATAACTTCAGAATAAATGAACCTCACAGAGCAACCTTCTAATCTGGTTTAATGACCCTAATCTGATATATGAAATACCATTTGAGCTCAGTAAATGAGCCACCAAAATCTCATAGTGATCCACATTCTGTAATAGAATAAAATTGAGTTTGGAAAAACAAAAGTCATGTTCTCGAAGGAAAAATGCCAAAGTTGAGAAGGGATGTAGAGTTTGACCCTTAAATGAATGAAATCATATGTTGTGTTCATTCATAGTCTCCAGGCTCTGAGTAATTAGATCCTTGAGACTGTTTACGAAATCCAAGTGTCCAACAATTTGCATTTTGTTGCTTCTGTACACTATGCACAGTGATAGCACATATCTGGAGAGGTTTCTGGTCTAGGGTATCCTAGATATGTCTTATTAGAGGAATGCTTATGGTATCAAACACTGCTGAGGCTTGGACTTGTGTTTTGCCAGGATAAGGTGTGTGCACAGATTGACCTAACAATGACGTATAACATGTGATCTCATGTGCTCTCTGTCTTTTACTTGAGGTGTCTATTTTCTCTTGAATCTATCTCCTATACATGAGCTGATGGCCTCTTCATTATAGATTGTTGGTCATTTAGGTCCCCCCAAATCAACTCTCCAAGATGCGACAGCTAATCTGCAGATTTTTCATTTAGATAAGCACTCACACACTGTCATGCATTAGATAAATAGAGTATAAAAGTTTTTGGCTGAATGCACCTCGGGGTTGATGATACCAGAGTTAGAATTGTATTCCAATTCAAGTTGAAATCCAGTTGCTACCTAATCAGCCAAGTTGCTGAGACCATGTTTGGAAGCAAGCATGAAGAGTATGATATTATTCGAACTTTCTTTGTTTCTGGCCATTATTTGAATTTTGAACTGAAATCTTCCAGGCCTACCAGCGGAGAAGTTAGGACTGACGTAAAAGTAGATGGAGCAGACAAGGCTAATGAAGTGAGATGATGCAACTACCATATGTCTATTTAACTACAGTCTATAGATAGTTTCCCCATTCAAACAAACAGAGAAGCACCGAATCTGTTTCACCTTTGTTGTTGAACTCAAAACTTTTGGATGGCAGCATTTTGAAGCCCTGCCATCGAATTTTTGGCTGCAGAAAATTATTTAGTAATATAGCTTGAGCAACTGCATTTTTTGTTCTAAGGTTTTGCAAGCTTTAATTCAACTTCTGCTGGCAACCTAGCATCATAAAGTTACAATCTATAATGTATGCCAGTCCTGCCATTGTTTGTAGAAAGTTGACTGTATTTCTGCCATTGTATGCCGATACTGTGTTTCTTTTTGTCTAGGGACAGTATCTGCAAGAAAATGAAATAGATAGAAGAGCTTTGTGTTTCTATGTTTGGAGCCCTTGGAAGGGATTTATTCAACCTAGCACCAGGTCTCTTTGTTTTTAGGCATCAAACATTGTTACAGTAGCTTCTTGATTTCTGATGTGTACTTTGGACCGAGTCCTTAATTCTATCTAGGCGATCTGTCTTTTTAAACTAGGTTTGTACCCACATCAATGAATTTCACATCTTTGTCAGAAAATAAAGGAGAAAACAGGATGAATATCAAGGTAAAAAATAAAAAAAACATCGGGCCAGTAGCCCACAAGGTTTGGCAGCCCAACTGCATGCATTTTTAGGCAAAGGAAACATGTTTGAGTAGATGGAAATTCCATCAATCGAAATTTTTCTGCTGCTGTTGAAAAAAAAATGGTATGTAGCTAATTTAACGCAACATGAAGAGTCAAAATTCTCATGCATCAACTAGCTAGACCAGCTCAGAATCAGGCATCTTCCAAAATTAAATCATTGATCAGCTAAAATTGCCAGTCCTCAACTAATAAAACTACCATTCCAAAAGCTAGTGATACGCATGCTTCAGATCTGACCGCAACCTTGCTACAGCATATAGCATACTGCAAGCATACAAGGCAAAAATCTCAAATGGTCGGCATTCAGTTGGAAAACAAATTAACAGAGTTGAGGCATGTATCTTAGCAATCCAGCAATATTGATGATACAAAACCAGCAACAGCAAGCCAACTTTCAGTGTCCATTTTTTGTTCTCCATAGTTATGAAGAACTCTGATGAAATAACAGAGCTTCTCCTTGTTTCATTAGTGAAAAATAGTATTTCAAACAATCTCTTTCATAATAAAACATGTGATGTCGAGCATCAACATACTTTCAGTAAGGACTATCAAGCGATTCAACCTTTTAGGGCAAGATAGCACCATTAATATTTTTGACAGTAGGCCCACATTAATGGCTCATACATAGCTGTCAATCAATGAGTTTCTCATCTCATTCACTATAGCATTTGGCTGAGCTTCCCTCAACTTGAAAACACTCTCAATGACAGAAAGTTCAGTAGCAGTAGTGTCTGAACCACAAAATGCAGTCCAGTCATTCACTGTCAGGCCAGCAGCTATCACTTCACTGCCACGGTTTATTGTTCCAGCCACTAAAGGCACCTGAAGGAGGGTTGAAAGTTCATCCAAGTCTTCAATGGATGTGTGGGGATGGACCTGCAACACAAATTGATCGGTTCAGAACATGATAAGCATACTTGGATATTTCACATCTAGTTGCCTGAATAAGCATCAGCCAAGTATATTAAACATCTTACCAAGCCACCTTTGTTGGAGAAAGCACAGTAGCTGCCCACAAGAACATTACCAGCAATTGTCTGCCTAAAAACTTCTACTCCAAGAACATCGGCAATCATTTCCTCTGTTCCCTGATCAAAACAGTCAAGACTTGTAATTACAGAAAAATTACAAGAAGCTGAGAGCATGAACAAACCTCTAAAAGCATGCAATAATATAGAGTATTCATATCAAATCAATAGTCAACAAGTATATAGTATCAAAAGCACATAAATAGGGAATAAAGAATGAATTCTAAGGAAGAGCTCAAAATACCTTGTCAAGATCAGTGTGTGTTAGAGCAACATGGTCATTGCAAGCTACACAATTTCCCAACGCAGATAATCTCTCATCAACTCTCTGAACCACAACTTGATCAGGTAGACTGTTTCTCAAGTGTTGAAGTTCTAAAACAACAATGATCTGTTAAACCATCAATTCGGCATCTTATACAACTACCCCAAACACCATTTTCACAACTGTATTACTCACCTTGATCAGTAGTAGTATGCGGCACAAGGAGTCCATTTTTGTTTCCTACCATTAAAACCAAAACCAATAACACAAGTCAGAATTTCTTTGTAAGACATCACAAGGCTGCAAAATAACAAAGAAAATAAAAGGCCTTTACCTGCACAAAGTCTACCGAGATTCAAGTCTCGCAGTAAGCAAAGCAAACATACATGAGCAATTTAGATGAAGAGTATATCATAAGTTAATTAGTTCATGTTTTTATTATTTTTAGTTAGGAATGAGTACTCACGTGATGAGTTTCTATAAAAAAATTTAAATGTTCTTATTATATTCATTAGGATTCGGGTATTATACTGTATTAGATTTGAAATAGATTTTAGGTTGAGTTTGACAATATTCATACATTATCCATTACCTATCAAGTAAGATAACTATTAAAAAAAACCCACTCATTTAGAGTAGTAACTGTCTAGTTCGGATTAAATTATCATCCATTATTTTTAGTATTATTTGTACGGAGTGAAATTGGAGAATTTAACTAGAAACAAAAAACATATTTTTTAAAGCAAATTAAATATCCTAAGAAAAATCGGCAATGAATTGAGTTAAATAAAATAACAGTTATTAAACTCGATCCTTGACCCTGGGCTGGGTTTCAAAAAACGTTAACACGGAGTTGACCTGATTTGACCTCGTCAACCTAGGCTGTCAACTTGCTACCTAGTCTATTCGGTTAAGACTCGATTTGATTTAAAAAAAAAATCAAAATGATTTTATTTTATCTTTTTTTTAAAAAAAAATCTTGAAATGTTGTGGTTCTAGGTCAACCCGGGTTTATCTACTCAACTCGTAACCTAAATTGGGTTTAATAACTTTGAAAAAAATATGAAAATACAAATTCAATAAAGAGTTTTTAAAAAGTAAATGTATTGATTGATTATTATTTTTCTAAAACACTGCATAAAAAATATTTTATCTACACTTCACTCCCTATTTGAAATTTTGAATACAATTAGGTGTTTGGGATTGAGTTTCAACCTATTTTTTGTCCAAAATTTTTTTAAAAATTCTTTTGCTTCAAATTAATTCTTTTAGTGTTTTTGGATCATTTAGATGTACTAGTATCAAAAATAAATTTTAAAAAATAAAAAATATTATTTTGATGTATTTCCGAGTGAAAAATACTCTAAAAAAAAATTTTGGAAGTGCAATAGCCCATTAATGAAGTCTTGACTTAGAGCTTTTTTATTTTGAGAGCTAAAGGCCCAACAAGTTTCTTCCAACCCGATCTGAAGAGTGTGTTATCATCCTTTCCTTAGTGCCCCTAATTAACCATTTCTCCCATATTTGATACCAATTATTGAGGAGATTTTGAGCATTGGACTCTCCAATAAAAAGAAATTCCTTTTATCCTCTTTAATTTTTTTTCATTCCAAGTACGAGCAGGATTTAATTCAAATCGATTGATACTTAAAGATGATTTCAGTAGTTAAATTAATTGAAGTCGCAAAATCAACAAAACTACTCTATGACAAGTTGTGCTATCAACTTATTGCATCTCTATTTCCTAGGATTTTACACGAGACTAGTTTTGTTTTCTGCATTCCTTTACAAGTATAAATTTGAGGTGTAACAAAGAGGCTTGTGATCTTTTTTTTAAACAAATGACGTAAATCCATAACATAGAAGATTCATTCGATCAAAACCTGGTAAGAAAAAAAACCATAAGTAGATAATAGTCAAACTCCATTTATTATAAAAAAATCCAAGTTAAAAATAGACAAGTCATGGAGAACATATTGATAGTGTAAGTAACCCTAGGCCAACAATTTAACCTTGAAAGCTTCTGCCCGATTGTTTGTCTAGATCAATATTCAAATAAAACTTGTGGGAGTTGCTATGATGTGAACTGATTGATTCGGCAAGTCCAAGATCAACTTGGATTACTAGAAAAAATATGAGTTGGCCTAAAAAAAAAGATGATATTTTTTTTCTATTGATTTAATATTGAGACGGCGACATATATATTGGATCACACACGGTCAATCGGGGTGAACATCAAATGTGCTACCTGAATAATAGACATGACCATAAGGCACTAACTTGGTCGGCTAGCTATCTCTTTCCTTTCCCTTTCTCTATTCTATCAATACTTAGGTGGGATGGGATTTGGGCTCTAATTAAAAAGTTATTATTGGATTAGAAAGTTATTATTGAATTAGAGATTTAATTAAATAAAAGTTGGACTCTAATTAAAAAATTATTAGGGAATTACATATTAAATTGAATGAGTTAAATGAGATTCAGAACTTAATTGAAGAGTTATTATCAAATTAGGGATCAAAGTGAAAAAAAAAAAAGTCGGCACATGCGCTAGCTTATGAATAGGAGTCGCCGGCTTCAAGCAACGCGTGCAATCTCTTACCGCCCCCAAAGGTGATATTCTTTGGTGTCTATAGTAGCATCTCGACATCTTTATTCTTTTTAGGTGGTGCGTGTAGGATACTCACCATTATTTTCTTCCCTTTTTTTCTTTTTTTTTATCTCTCTATCTCCCTTGGATTCTGCAATTTGATTTGTTTCTTCTTGCTTTATAGCTTTTCACTTTTCTTTTATAAATTTTAGTTCCTCTTGTTCAGATTTCTTTGAAAATGAAAAATCCAACCAATTTTCCGCACAATTTAGCGCAAACCCAATGATTTGATGTTTTCGACTTTGTGAGAAGGGCACAACAATTGATGAAATTAAAATACCAAGGCCAATCATGAAACAAATCAATACAAAAGGATCAAATAAAAAAAAGTAACATGAAAAAAAAAACAAAAACAAAAAAAACAATTGCAATGTGTGAATCCAGGCAGACTAGGAGGACTTCCAATTACCCAACCGGGAGGGAGTCGTCTCGAGGAGATTCGGCTTGCCTCAATATCTAATCCTTTTGAAATGGTAGTATAGTCCCTTAACTTTTGTGATGTTTGAGTTGGTCCCTACCAGTTACCATTAACACTAACTACTAACCATTCCACTTGTTAAAAAAAAATCATTTGAATTCAAAGCCTTGGAATTAAAACTCTCGAAGTTTAAACTACAGGCGTGTCTTCTTAGGAATCATGTGCCACTATATATTTCATGCCACAGAGGTATTAGTCTCTGGAACAGGAACAGCGCGACAAGCTAGGCCATATTTCAAATGCAAGATTAGCACCATCATTCGACGTTGATCGCAGTCACATTAGTGATCGACAAAGTAATCCATCTATGCAAATTAATGTTGTTGAATGGTGCCCAGACAAATAAAAAGGTGTTTGATCAAGGGATCGATCTGGGAAGAAAAAAGAATATAATGCAATATAAACTTAGAGATGCCAAAGTATAATAATATGCTAATCATACAAGACGAGAAAGGGAGTGTGCATCTGGATTACAAAGCCAAGCTGTTAGCTTGTCCATACCTAAAAGCAAAAGATCGAGTCCTATAATACTCAACCTCCTCCTGCTGCCACTTTCCATCATCGAAGTTCTTTGTATAACTACACATATCATAGTTCAAAAACACATGCCTTTCGTTGCTGCTTCTGTTTTTTGCATTCAAGATCCTGCAAACCTTCCTCTTTAGCTTCACAACACAAGCCAAGACCGCCCTCCTCCCCATTCCCACCACTAACTTTATCTTTCTTCTCGTAAATCTTCCAGCCACCCTTTCAATGGATTCCCATGCTCTCATTGTCACGTCGGCATGTTCCATATTCCTCTCTTCCCTGTAATGATCTACATCACTGGAAGACAACAACCTGCTGCAAGGAGAGTCTGTTATTACCATCTAACTTCCTCGCTTCTTTGATAAATGTCTCTACATGCCTTGTTTGTTAATGGAGGTACATTTATATTGACTAGGCGATTTGATTGTTTTTTGTTCAGAAGTCAGAATCAAGGACATGAACATTGTATTTAATTTTGTTGCAGCGTGAGAATGGCTGTTGCCTTAATACTATATACATGTAATTAGGGGAGATAGATTTGGTCACTTTGACCTAGCAAAGAGGCACCACTCGTGAAGAATCCAATGCTTTTTTTTTAATCGTTGAGATTATTCTATAACCAAGCTTTCATGTATTTCAACCTAGATCATTTCACATGTACTTGGTATATTATACAAATTTTCTTTTCCTGCAGGTCTTCTATTATATTTAAATCTCAGATAATAACATTAACATGTATATATATCCACTTGGCACCCAAATCAACATTTCAAGCGTTGGAGAATATCCAATGTTTAGGGACTTAAAAATTTGCTAATTTATGGACCGTGGAGAGCCCCCCTTTCAAGAAACCAGGAATTCCCCTTAATTGGTGGCAAATTGAAGGGCAACTAGGGCATTGTAATGTGATTTAATGAGTTAGTGTATTCCTAGATAAGGGTGCTTTTTATGCCGCGGACCGACACGATTTTTTTTTCAACTTAAAAAAAATACTAAAGCGATGCAAGTGTTTCTATAAAGTTTTAAAAAATTAATATTTGTGTTATTTACTCGAATATATTTAATAAACTCGGTTAATTTAAATAATACAAATAAAAAATTGCAACAACAATAAAAAAACTGGAAAAAAAATTGACAATGTAAAATAGATCAAAAAATCGGACTTGAGCCTATCCGAGATAGCATGTCAAATCTGCAACTTGGTCGTGATTTCGGGGTTACTATGTCGAAAGCATACTAAATAAAACTATAGGGCTCAATTATCAAACAATTCAATGTTGAATGGTAAAATTAAAAAAAAATTATAAAAAGCAAAGAAAAAAGATATCTGAGCTAACCCGGATTAACTCGCTAAACTTGTAATAATAGGCACAAGATTGAGATAACCCTATATATAGAAAGAAAATTAGAAAAAAAAAACACAAAGATCAATTACTAGTAAATAAAATGTTGAAGATTAATGATTTGGAAAAGAAAAAACATTTAAAAAAAAAGACTAGAAAAAGATCAAAGTCAACTTATGCTAACTTTTGAAACTTGCGATACTGGTCATGAGGTTAGGACTAACCCATAGAATGAAAATCCTAAAAAATAACGAAACAAAATTCTAAATCATTAAAATAATGAGAGATGAAATTTAAAAAAAAAATGCAATAAAAAATGATCCAAAACAAAAGAAATGAGAATTAAAAGAATGAGAATTAAATTTGATATAAAATAATTTGAAATCAAATGCTGATGATGAAATTGAAAATATAATTCAATTAGAAAAATGATAACAAAAAACAAACAACAATCAAAAGAATGAGAACCAAAATTTGATATAAAGATTAAATCAAATCAAATGATGAGGGGCAAACTAAAATAAATCAATAAAAAAAAGATTAAAAAATAGCAATCAGAAGAAAGAGGATCAAATTAGATCCAATAAAAAAATGAAATAACACATTTATATTTTGGCAAGAGAAGAGGGAGAAAAGAGAGAGAAGAAGAAAAAATTCATTGGAGCCTAACCCTCACGCTGTTGTGTACATGGCCACATCACCAAAAAGAACACAGCGGGACGCTTCCATTGCCGTCCTAGAAGGTGATGTCTGGACGTGGGATGATGTAACAAGCACCGTTCGAAGGGCACATGCATCGTATACGCCAGCTACTTTTCATTTTAAAAAATATTTATATTAATCAAAAGACCAAATCATCTCTATCAACTTTTTTATTACAAAAAAAAAACAATTTGAAAATATGAAAAAAAATCATTGGATGTAACTTTAATACTTTTTGCTTTTAAAAGTAATATAATCTTTATATTATGTTTTTAAAACATATAAAGACTGAATTGCCCCTGTTCATTTTTTAAAAAAAATTATTTTTTAGAGTAACATAGTTATTATATATTTAAAAAATGAGAAGAATGAATTATATTTGATAAATCTCATACTAACTAATTGACCCTATGAAAAAAAATCATTTTACTCCTAAGAACAAGTTGATTGATTTTTTTGTTGAAAGAGTAAAATAATAATTATAGTATTGTAATGAAAAATAATTCATGTTCTATATGCATAATGGATTCACCGTGCCTTTCAGTTTTTTTATTAATATTTTATTGGCCATGGCAGGATCGTTGAATAGAGAGGTGGTTGCATTCCGAGATGCTATTGTCACTATCAGTTCTGGTTATAGAAACATCTGCATTGGCCCACGAAACTACCACCATTATTCATTTATGATCTATGCTCTCTACAAACCATGCTGCCCTTATAGCATGTGAACCACCGCATATTTGTCAACGAGGCCATAGTTATAAGTTGTACCACTCTAATCCCTGTAATTAAAAATAAAAAAAAAAGTTTAAGATGATCCTTGATTTGGAAAATTATTTTCATAAAAAATAAATTTATAAAAATATTTACCAATATCATGAAAAACTTATTATCAAGTAGTTTAGTAGGTGGGATTATTTGGAGCATCTTCTTTATGCTTTGAAGGGTGTGCGGTAATGGTTGCAAGTGTTTTTTTTTTAGAAATATATTAAAATACTTGAAGCATCTTCTTTATGCTTTTGAGGGGGTGTGGTAATAGTTGCAAGTGTTTTTCAATCGGAAATACATTAAAATACTTGGAGCATCTTTTTTATGTTTTTGAGAGGGTGTGATAGTGGTTGTTTTTCAAAGTGATTTTTGCTCGGAAATACATTAAAATAATATTTTTTTTATTTTTTAAAAATTATTTTTGACATCAACACATCAAAATAATCTAAAAACACCTAAAAAATAATTTAAAGTAAAAAAAATTAAAAAAAATAACTTTTTTAAAAAATACTTTTGCGAAAAAAAACTAACAAACGAGAATGATTAGCCAACTTTCAACACATCCAGTGATTGGAAGTAGCTGTGTTCAATTAATTGAGGATGTGACAATGCACCAACCAGATCTAACCTGATTTCTATTTTGGATCGTCCTGGAATTTAGCATTATCTTCTGGCTTTTTCTACCCCTATAGCTTTATATCATGAATGGCCACATTAATAATCAATCATATTGTTTGTCCTTGTATGTATTCTGGGTGAGGCCTTCGAGTTTTTTTTTATACCTACAGCTGCTGGCTTCCCTTTTCTCCCTAAAAAGCTTCTTGTTTAAAGGAGAGGTCACTTCAATATAATAATAAGATTCCGTCACTACTTAGTGTGTATAACCCACCATCTTTTGTCTATGATTATGTAATGATGCATGTATGGCATTGCACAAGGCAAAATTAAGCAGCTAACAACAATTTCAAGCTGAGTGCAAATCTATATTAGTGAGAGCTGAATTCATATCGGAAACATCAAATTTTACATTAAGATCTACATGTCACCACTTTGGTCAAGTTGTCAAGTTTCAGGGGCTGTGTGGTATCAGAGGCTTGGATTCTGTACCAGTTTCCATGGCAATAGATTATTTACAGTTGGAAACAACAAAGTACTTGACAGATAACACACAGGATGGATTTCAAATCCAAGCTTGCCAGCTCTAATCTAGACTGATCATGTGAAGTTGTACGAAGCCCAGGAAATTATCAGCTTCTTTGCCACAAAATCCTGCGATGCCTCCCAACTAACTGAACCTATCAGGCCACTGATGTTTCCCTTCCGAAGTGGGGATAGATAGGTGTCTCCCTCACAGATCACAGGTCATGAAAAGTGGTTTTCGAATGCACTCTCTTGGAGAATACACCTCCAACCCCTTTGATGAGCTGTAAAGGAGACAAACAGGGTAAAGATATACTCGATTGGCTCTCGGTATTCATGGGCATGGAGCTCAATAAGATGATATTGTTAGCTCTGATTCTGGCATAATAGCCAGAGGTAATAATGAACTGCCGTTCATTGTTTTCTTCTCTTTCAGTGTTTTCACCATATGTTGGTCGTTATTTCGAATGAATCCAAGTACAACTATAATATCACAAATACCAAGCAAGAAAATGATTAACTAATGGCTAAAATGAACTTAAAACAATGTCATTTTTGTGAAATTGACATGTAAATATGTATCCGTTGTAAGCATGCTAAAAATAAAGATGCTCATCTTCCAACTTGTTAATTTAATCAGTCATCATTCATCAATTAATTTCTAGATAATCGGAAACATGAGATGCAGTGTACGTAAGCTCTTTTGTCTACGATCTTCTGTAAAGAGTCTAGCAAATAAACAAACTATATCGAAGTAGACTGCCGTTGAAGAAACACATGCATGTGCGGCTAGGTCAACTACATATTAAGTAAAACAAAATCAAGGGAGCTAACAATAAGCAACTTATTGCGTGCATGATTTCGTTTGCACTCAAGAAATTACGGCATAGCATTAATTAATCAACTATACTCTCAGTAAGAAATCATCAGGCACGTGAAAAAATGGCCATATAGCTATAAAAATGTTGGTTTATTAAATGTTTGGCAAGAACGGCAGATGTTAATGTTTACTAGAAATGCAACAAAAGCATTAGACAAAAGAAATTTTAAATTCTATTGAATCTAAAATAGAGAAACATATTCTATTACATGTGGTAGAGGTAAGGTTAAACTTCTTCGTACAATTAAGAATACACAGCATAGTATTTTCCTCGCCCTCCTATCTGCCGGCTGAATTGTACACCTCATTACGGTTCAAGGACAAACAGATACAAATGGAATAAAATGAAAAGAGCCAACTATAAAAACAAAACAATAATGAAAATCTGCAATTTGATGATCAAGAGTGAGAACCGTTTTATGAACTGAGTCCCCTGTTTGATGTGTGGATTTGTTGCACTGACATTTCTGCTTTCCAAACTGCTAAAACCTCTGCAAGATGAGAAACAAAACCTTGAATCAGTCATGCTGTAAGCATGCCACTTAATTAAAATCTGCAGCTTTATAACTGCCACCATCAATTCAAAATGAAACAACAAAGGCACAATCTGCAGCGTGAATTTATCAAAATCTGCCTTAGAAGAAGTAACTCTTCATTTTTATTGCATGCCAACCCCCTCCTCTTTGAAGTTTAAGCGAGCACACGCGCTGGCAGTGATCAGAAAAGGTCTCAGCCATGGTTTCAGTCCACTGATAGAAGTACATGATGCTGAAGATGATTCAAAAACTTACCCGACATAAAGATCGTGTTGTTTTTCATGTTACAATTGTTTTGATTCAGGCTTTCACATAGTCTAGGCCATTGCGCTTCCTTTTGTTAGACTTTGAAAAGAAGCAAATTTGAGCCCAACTCTTTTTCTGCTTTACAGGTTGGACTTTGACATCACTCTTTTCAACAAGTTCAACCATGTATTGAACAGCAGCCTGAGAAAACAAAGAAGGAAAAAGAAGTAAGCGAATTAAGCCTTACAATAGAGATCAGATCCTACGTAAACATCAAATGCAAGAGAATATAAATTACCTGAGCACCCTTTTCAGCTATATGTCTTGGTGGTACTTCCAAAGGATTTTCTTCAGCACGTAAGATACGTAGTCGTGTTAGCATCCTAAAAGAGTCTGGAAGGGCGTGTATCTGGTTATTGCTAATATCCAGCTCTTCAAGATTCTCAAGGTTCCCAATAGACCTTGGTAAGGATTGCATATCAGCAAAATTATTTCCTATATTCATCTTGACAAGCGAGGTAGCAAAACACAAGCTCTCAGGCACTGACTCAAGCTCGTTGAAACTTACATCGAGCTCCTTCAAGCTTAATAGAGATGACATTGTTGTAGGCAACTGTTTGATGTTATTGTACCGAACAGATAGAACCTCCAAAGTCTCTATCTTTCCAACAGCTTCGGGGAGTGCCTTGAGCCTGTTATAGTCTGCACGAAGCTCCTTTAGTGAGGAACACTTTCCGATAGTATGTGGGATTTCTTCAATATCATTTGTCTCCACATTTAATTTCTTCAGACTAACAAGTGATCCTATTGTATCAGGGAGTGAAGAGAGCCTATTTGAGCTCAGATCAAGATCCTGAAGTCGTACCAATCTGCCAAATGTGGCAGGTAGAAAGGATAACTGGTTACCCCTCACATCCAGAGCAACCAAACTAAGAAGATCCCCAATAGATCCTGGGAGTTCGCCAATTCTATTGGAATGCAAATCCAACTTCGTCAATGACGAAAGACCTCCAATAGTTTCTGGCAACGCCACAATCCTGTTCTCAGACAAGTCCAGTGTAACCAAACTCGATAGCTTGCCTATCGAATCCGGTAGCCAATCAACTTGATCCATCAACTTGTTTTGTAGATTAAGCTCTTGAGTTCCTTTTTTCGAAGACACTTCAATCAAACTCGCAAGCTTAATTAGACTCAACTTCTCCCCATCTTGACCTACACAATTCACAAAACAAAATCAACCTTAACATCACAAACACTATACACTTGGAAATTATAAAAAAAAAACTAAAAAAATGCCCATAATTTATCAAAATCCTATAAATCCATTCAGCAACACAAAGCATAACTACTATTAAAAATTACAGGTAACACGTTATCATTGAGATAAATCTGGGAGATTAAGACAAGCAAAACCCGTTAAAGAAGTAACACAAAAAACAAGGAATTGAAGCTTACTTGAACTGATTGAACTAGCTTTTAAAGTAGAATCCACAATCTGCGGCGTAGAAGAAACACCAATCCCATCAGAATATAACGAAGATTTCGCCTTCTTCACATAACTATCATCTCTAGTAAACAATTCAGCACTCCTCGTCGGCTCTTTCTCTGCATAATACAATCCGGACGTGGTAGCCATAGATGATCTATCAATCGAAGAAGAACCCGCCGCAGCAGCAGCAGCGCTCCCCTTAAACGAACTACTGCCCCCATTAGCATAATTGGAAGAAGAACCAAACCCAGAAACAGAAGTGGGAGAAGAAGAAGTAGGAGGAGGAGGAGGCCAAGAGAGGCATTTGGAAGCTCTTTGAATGAATTCATCGAACAGGTTATGAACATTTTCAAGATCAAGCAATTTTACAGCCTCCAATTTTTGTTCTTTGGTTTGAAAAAAGCTCAACTGTTTTTGCATTTCTTGCAGGATCATGAACAACTCTTGAGGAACATCTGGGGTCTTTGTCTGCTTCGAAATCGCTTCCATTCTCGCTTGCTCTTCCTTTTCGACATTCCGAATCAATGTCTTTGCTGCTTCTACTTCCTCGATCCCTGGTCTTGTCGGTAAAGATCTATGAATCCTCATAATTTCCTCCACCGCTTGATCAACAGATTTCACATTCGTTATTTCCATGGTTGCTGTCTCAAGCCAGAAGGATAAAAAAAATTTGATGTATTTCAAGAAATTGGAGGGGAAAGAATGGAGGGTTTTGGAGGGAAGGAGAAGGGTAGTATAGGTAATTCGAAGAAGGTGGAGCTTTTTAGCGTCGTGTTGTTAGAAATCCAGCTATTTTCTTCCATGCTCTGCGTGTTCTCTGCTGGTATTTCTGGGCGGATTCTGTGGTTTTTATTAATATTTGTTGGGATTTTTAAAAATTATTATCAAGATTTTATTTATTTATTGATTGAATATGGATGATAATGTGATAGAAATTGATTAATGAGTAGAGAGTTTGATCGGTTATCAAAGAGGATAATTGATCTGCTGCTGCTGCTAATTGTTAGTTAGTTGCCTTTTTTATTTGTCTTATTCCACTTTTCTATATTTTTTTCCATTTTTGCCCCTCGGCTCATCATCATGCTGTGTGTCCAAAATGAGGCGCCGTGTGGGAAAGCTGCCAAACAGTGTTTTATAAAATTTTAATTTTTTTTATATTTTTAGATAATTTTAATATATTAATATTAAAAAATAAATTTTAAAAAATAAAAATATATTATTTTAATATATTTTTAAATAAAAAATATTAAAAAAAAACAACAACTATCACCCGACCAACCACTTAATTAGTTATGTACTGTATTTTCCTCCTCTGTGGTATAAAGACAAGGTGCTGCAAAAAAGAGCTCCCCATGACAAGGGCAGGATGGATGTTAGGGACGAAAAACTGTAAAGGGGAGGGCAGAAGGGTAAATAGGCGGGGGCGTCATTTTCTAAAAACAGTTGGGGTATGCCAAAAACAATTAAAAAAAAGAGGCAAAAATAGTGAAGGGCAAGAGAACTGACAGCAGGGAGGAAGAAGAAGCAGCTGTGGGGGTGGAGTGAATGCAGTGTCCACTTGTCCGCCAAGTAATTGTGGACACGTGTGCTGTTCTTGAATTATTATAAAGTTAAGAAAAAAAAGGAAAAAGTGTCTCTCTCTTTCATTAATTTCACTATACAACTGTTACCAGCTGGCATAGCTCCAAAGCAAAGCTACTCCAGCCACGAACGTGTTTTTTTTCTTTGTTCTTCACTTTTCTATAATCTTTCTTACTTTCTTTTTCAGATTTCAGTAATTTTATGAAATGAAACGACAACATCAAGTAATTGACATGAGTGTAATGGAGCCAAGTATCTTAATTAATCTTTAAAATTTTGTTTAATGAGTAAAGGAAATCTATATCATTTATCTATCATTCTCCTAACCATCGTGGGATAATGGCCTCATCAGAGCCCCCAGACGAGGGGCTTGGATAGAGCACATGACTCGTTTCCACGGACGGCACCAACTGATGAAGTGTGTCCATATCCGCAGCATGATAGGCCCACCACAAAATATTATCCCACATGGCTTCCGGTGGGTTTTGTTTCTTAAAAGACGTCTCGCAATGAAAAATGTGTCTTTGGTGCCATATAAGCAACCAAGGCCCTCGTCTCCTAACCAATGTGGGATAATGGTCTCATTAGAGCCCCCCAGACGAGGGGCTTGGGTAGAGCACATGACTCATTCCCACAGGTAGCACCAATTGATGAGGTGTGTCCATATCTGCAGCATAATAGACCCACAACAAGGTATTGTCCCACATGGCTTCCAGTGAGTTTTGTTCCTTAAAAGGCGCCTCACAATGAAAAAGGTGTCATATAAGCAACCAAGGCCCTCGTCTCCTAACCAATATGAGATAATGACCTCATCACTTAGTAAACTTTATAATTTCTTCAATGAATCAATATGTACTAGTATAGATATTATTTGTTTATGAGCCAGTTCAAACTTCATGATTTACAGACCATTTATATACTCCAATCTTACCTATAAAAAATAAGAATCATATATCAGTGCAGAGCTGATTTAAGCTGAGAGCTACATTATTCTTCAAGACTGCTATTTAATAAAAAAAAGTCTTAAGAATATCCATTATGTTTTATAAAATGAATATTACTCTTACTTAACAAAATATCCTAAATACAAAATAAAAATTATTCAAGACATCACTTATCGGACATATATAAAAAATATAAATATATATTTCTTTAATATTTTAAAATACTTTATTTATAGTTTTCTTCAAGATCTCGTTCACTATAAATCGATTTTATACCGGTGAACCTCAAAATAAATTGTTTTTTTTTTCAGGTTTAATAATAAATATACTTTCGGTTTTGGGTCAGTACTCTTGCATCGGATGGTAAGAGAATCAAATTTAAAAAATAATCACTCATGCTTGAATCAACACATTTATGGCAGCATTTGTTTCTGGGCAACCCTTCTTGTATTTGCATCCAAGATAATGATATAGCATGAGCAAACATGCATGTGCATTGCATCAACTACGCAACTTAAACAAGTAATTACCTATTTATGACCCTTTTTTATAATTTGTGAAACCCAGTGATAGATAAATTATGAGACAGACAGCCTCACGTTCTATGCTTCTTACCTGTCTGTGTGAAGCTTTTATGATGAGAGTCTTTTCAGATTGATGCTGATGAGGACTGCTGCATCATATGATTCTTGAGTATGCTTCCTCTTGCGATATTGTCGCCATGCAACTTTGTTTTCTTAAAAAATCAATCTTGTTCTTATCCTTTTTCATATCACCCTACCTGATTATTCGATCTCAAGTGCCTAGATGATTTTATATCTAGAAAACTGTAAAACTTCTAAAGTTATTTCTCACTGCAGAAAGCAATGTTATTAGCTCGAGTTCTGAATTCCGATGGGCGGGATAAAGCTTATCTCTCACCAATCCTCCTCCTCCTCCTCCTCCTGTTGATCCAACCTTCATTTTTATTTTTATTTTGCAGATATGTAAGTTGTAATGGAGAGATTTTTCATTAATTTCAAGGCACGAAAATAATATGGTTTAACAGGATGAGAAAATGAGGAATAATGATATACTGATCATATATAGCGTTTGGTGCGTTCCCTTAAATAATAATTAAAAAAGAAATAAGATCCATAGATTATGGAAATATTAATTGTGAGCTTGCCATATTCAAATTTGATAAACGATATAGTTATGAATACGTGATAAAATATTTGCTAAACGATTTTTTTTTTTATGTGTAAATGATTTGATTAAGAATTTAACCTTAGCATAGAAAATCTAAACCGAGAAAATCCTTCCAATTTTGTTTTTTTTTTTTTAATATGTTAATATAAATTAATTGGAGAAACTGTAACATGGGCCACATTAATTCCACCCGAAGATGTTGCAGGACTTGCTATTTTAATATTTTTTTTAATAAATAAAAGGTTTAAACTTGAGACTTCTTATCATAAGAAAAAAAAAATAATGCATACTAAACAATAAAATTTTGACACTTGATATTCAAGTTAGGAGATTTTAAAAAAAAACTAAAAACTAAAAAGTAAAAGAGAAGGAAGTTTTACTATACCCTTCCTTACAAAATGAAAATATTATTCATTATAATAGTGAATTTTTCTCCATTCTTTAGCTTCTTTCTTTTTATATATAATTTATGATTTTTTTTTAATTTAAATTTCATCATTTAATATTAGATTTTTTTAGAGATTGGACTTCATAATTTTTTTTATAAGATTATCCTCGTCTTATAACCCTGACTACAAGTTTAACGAGTTAACTTTATTGAATTGAGTTTTTTTTAAATTTTCTAATTGATTTTTTTAAAAAAATTTATCCTTCAACATTGGATTTATTGAGAATTAGGCTTTATGAATTTTTTGTTTTCTTTTTATGAGGCTACCCCCATCTTATGATTCAGACCACGGATTTGACAAATTAACTCAGGTTGACTCGAGTCAATTTTTTTGTTTTTTTTTCAATTTCATCTTTCAAATATTAGTTGATTGGAAATTGAACTTCATAATTTATTTCAATTTTCTTTCTTTTGGGCTATTTTGGTCTCATGATCCGGGATGCGAGGTTGACAAGTTAACTCGGGTCATTTTTATTATTATTTTTTTCAATTCCATCCTTCAACATTGATTTTATTGGAAATTGAGCTTTATAGCTTGTTTTTTATTTGCTTTTCATAGGGTTATCATAATCTCATAATGCGACGTACAAATTGACAGGTTGACCCAGGTTGACCCAAATCGACTCAATATGTTATTGTCTCAATATTTATAAAAAAAAAATATCATCTTCAATATTTATTTTGAGTTAAACTATGCTTTTATGGGTCATCTAGATTGATTTTAGACCCTTTAAGTCGACTCGCTCACATCTGATCAATCTCACATTAGCAATGCCTAGATATTTTTTAATGATAAAAATATTTTGATTTGATCCACAACATAGTGCGGGCCAACAAATACTATTCAATGGAATAATTTTTTGACAAATTTTCCCCTAGCTAAAAAATCACCGGGCTAGGATTTGGGAGCAAGATAGTTTTTTTTTACCATGATTCAATGTCATTTTAAAATTATTTAGGGGTAAATTAGTCTTTTAATTTTTTAAAACAATTAAATTACTTCAATACCACAAGAACCAAAAAAGGATGGCTTAAGCCTAGGGGTTTTATGTTTTTTTTAATTAAAGTTAAATTGCTTAATTACTCCTGGGTTCAAAATTAACAAAACTAACATCCAGGGGTGTTTAGGTCTTTTCAACATGGTTTTTATGTTAGAACAACGAAATTACTTAAATACCACGGGAACAAAAAAAGGATGGCTTAAACCTAGAGGCTTTTATGTTTTTTTTATTAAGTTAAATTACTTAATTACCCCTAGGCTCAAAATTAACAAAACTATCCCCTAGTGCTGTTTAGGTCTTTTCAACATGGTTTGCATGTTAGTGTCAAGTTAACTCAGAGGCATTTTTGTATTTTAATAATTGTTTAATGTGAAAAAAACAAAAGAAAATATAGCACGCGCTAACAAGTGAGTTGTCCTTATGCATTTCGAGAGGCTCATGTAGGGCTATCTGGTCACCGAACAATGTCATTTTCTAGTAACGTTTGAAACGCCTCAACACCCTCTCTATGATAAGTTAGTGTGTGCGCCAAACTTACCTTTGGTTTGGCGCTAACGACCATTCAATTTTTTTTCCTTTTGTTCCTTCTATCCACCACGAATTTCGTGTCAGCCTCTTTAATTTTCACCCCTTAATAATATTTGGTCCTTGTTCTTTTTATTACTATTTTTTTATTTTGAATAATCTATAAAATTAGAATTATTTTTTAATTTCACCATCTTTCTTTTTTTATCTTTCAAATTTGGTTTCCATTCTTTTGATTGATATTTTTTGGGATCATTTTTAATCTATTTTTTTACAATTTCATCCTCCTTAGGTTTTTGTTCTCATCAATTTTAATCTTTGTTCTTTTGATTGTTTTTTTTAATACCGTGGTAAATTTATTAAATTGATTGTTTTCACAATTTAATCCTTAGACATTAAGTTAATTAAGAGTTAAGCTTCTTAATTGAATCTGAGTCTAGAATTTCACGGGTTGCGAGTTTTAGATATTAAACCAAGTTCAAGATATTCTCACTAGCTAGTTTTCTTGGTTTTTATTTTCCTTTATTTAATCTATTATTTTTTTGGGTTTTCATCCTTTGGGCGCATTTATTCAATTGGAGACTATGTTATGTTCTTTTTATTTATTTGCTTCATGTATAATTTCTTGTTGGTCTTGAAAATGACCTTGATTTTTTTGGCTAATTTCTTCAATTGATATTTTTTCAGATTTTATCCTTCAGTATTTGAAATAATTTCTTAAAACAATTTATAAAATTAAAATTCTTTTTCAATTTTATTCCCCTTTAAATTTTTAATCTTTCAAATTTAGTTTTCATTCTTTTGGTTGCGAGTTTGAGACCTTAGCTTAAGTGTAGAAGGTTTACCAGTGTTTGCTTGGTTTATTTTTTTTAATTTCATCATTTAACATTTATATTATTAGTGATTAGGTTTTGTTCCTTCCACATGATTTTTTGTGAATTTTCAAAGCAACCCGAGTTTCTATTTGATGTATTTTACAAGTTTTTTTTTCCTCAGTCAGGTTTATACCTCATATCTTGTTTTTTAAAAATGTTTTTAAGATACTTTTGCATCACCTAAACATCTTTTCTTTTACCGTTAAAAAAAATATTTAGCTGCAGGTCCACAAATCTAATAACTTACTATATTTGTTGTGTGTGAAAATTGTTTCCAAAATATGAATATATTAATCTACATAGGGATTTATAAGTGATATCTTAATTTTGCAATTTCCTTCCAAATTATGAAATCAGCAAACAAATCTAGTTAATGAGCACTAGTCTGGGCAGTATCAATTACAGATTTTATCAAATTCTTGTTTTGTTTTTTTATCCACTTTCTTAATAACTAGAGTTCTGCAGTCTGCACATCTCAAGTTATTAGACAACTTGAAACAGCCTGTTTCATGCATATCGGTATAATTGCTTGAGTTGGGGCCCGATAAGGTATGGCATAACATAACTTCTAGGGTTTTCTTGCTGCCCATCCACAGCCAATATATATAGCTAGCTCAATTTTTGTCTGCAGATGCCTTGGCAAAAGCAGCTGCTTCTGCTCTTTAATTCATATATCTTCATTGAAAACATAGAAATGAAATCGGAAATTGAAATATATATTATTTTTTCTTTTTGGATATATCGGCCTGATAAACCTTTTAATTTTTAACAAGTCTTGTAAAGTTCAAAATACATGCATACATACTTTTTTTTCTTCTTTTTTATGAAAATGCACGAACTAAAGTTTTATTAAATGCTAAGATACGCAAGAAAATATTTTTTTGACTTTTCTTTTCTTTTTGAAATGCTAATAAAAGCACAAGTAGAAGAAAAGATATATATATATTTTTTTTTGCAGGTCTTGGCTGTGGAGATCATCAAGAAAAAAATAGTGAAAAACCTAACTGATTATTTTGTGCTTTTGAGATCAGTGGGCATTTTGAAAGTTAAAACAAGACCAAACATATGCACCCTAATTTAGAATGCTTATAAAAAAGCAACAAGAGCAAAGGCATGCCACACCGTTTCCTTTAATGTCCATGTATCCGAGTAATCATGAAAGAAATCTTACTTACCCTAAGGTTTAGTTCATTGTATTATTAATTTTTTTTATATATATATATATAATCGTGAATGTCCGGGTTAGTTTACGTGTATCTCGACTAATTCTTTAAAATCCTGAAATTAATGATCATGTAAACCTCTAGTAACCCTGAAATTTATAGTAATTCAATTGATAACCTCTAAAAACAAGATGCAAGGTTTGCTCTTAAATTATTTTCAAAACATGTCAACAATAATTCCATGATAATGAACAAGCTTTGCCATTTCTTGGTCTTGAAACAAATAATGTACTCGACAAAGATCCACACACCACATGCCAAGACCACAGGAATTATATAAACATCAAGCATCCTTTTTTATTTTTAGTTTTTGCAAAAAGAAAATGAACCATGAATATTAACTCCCATTCACTTAGAACTGCCATTTATTACCCAGAAGAAAAAAAAACATGGCGATTCCTAGGTTTCTCTAATGAAATGTTACTCTTTCTTCCTAAGGCCAAACATCTTTATGCCCGTAAAAGACAAGAACCCAGATACTTTGGAAATCAAATAATATTCGAACAGCAACCCTTGTTATAGCTCAACCTACAAACTCGGCAAGAAACACGTAATTCCAGGGGCATTATGCATTATTCACATTCATGCTCTTGCAAATCTGGGTTTGAAAACACCACCAGTAAAATCACATACACTAAAAAGAAATTATGTCCTCTTCTTTTAGTTTTACTGCGTTAAGCGAAAGATGCATTAGCACATAAGTCATGAAAATTGGAGCTGAGGACATAGATAGAAAAAGATCCTTAAGGATTGACCTCTATATACAAGGAAGACAGACCTTTATACCTATTATGGAGATGGCAGATGCTCCTTGCTTCCCAAAAAGCTGAGTTTCCGGCTCCCAAACGGTGAATAAAGCTTCGGTGATTCAGCCTCACCCCCCCCCCCCCCCCCTAAAAATGTTTGAATTACTTCTTTTTTTTTAAAACAAATTGATGATTGTTTGAAGGTAAGGGAACGACAAGTCAAATTGTTTGGTTTCTTTTTGGCATGCTCCCCCTTTTTTACAGATTTTCTTTGTGTTTTTGGGTTTTTACTATGATCTCTCGTTTTCTTTCCCTCTCTCTCCCTTCTCTTTTTGTTTCTCCTGGAATGTGTATGTTAAATTCAAATTCCAAACGAACACATACTCTATCTTTTTTTTTAATTCAAATTTTAAAAATTGAATTTGAAAATAGATTTATATAGTTTAAACATAAAACTCACTATATTCCATAATTCTTCTATACATTATCAAATTGCACTCTCAATAAAAAAATCCATCCCTAATCTTTTAATTCTAAATTTTAATCCCTTTTAAAAAATTAAATAAAAAACAAAAGTAGGTTAAAATTGGATTATAACAAAGTTTAAGGTTACAATATAAAATCCAAAAATTAAAAGACTAAATAATTTTATATATTGAAACTAGAGATCAAGCTAAAGTTTTTTGTGCCTAATAGTAAACATGAAAAATGATCTATTTTATTAATTTTGATCATTCTTCTTTCAATTTTATTTTTAGCTACATTGTAAATTTTTATTTTGTAATATTGATATTTAATTTAATATTAAAGTTTTCTCAAGCACTTCACATGCAAGAGAGAATGCATAATGAACCAAATTTCAACACATAAAGCGGTATCAATATACCTTACAATGATAAAATTTTACAAATAAAAAAGTTCAATAAAAAAAAACACTTGAATAGTGCTTGCCACAAAAAAATAGAAAATTGTAGTTATTATTTTAATTATAAATAAAGTTAAAAAATGTGAAAAAAATACTGTTTTTCCACGTCTATTAACATTATAAATTACAATAATAATCTATAATAATGGCTTTTTTAAAAGGTAAAAAATATGTCTCTATCTCCATTGCACTATGGATTATAAAAAATTTGTATTTAATATATTTTTAATTTTTTAAAAAATAATTTTTATATTTAATATATTTTTACAGTCGGTGCTAATTGCTGAAGTGTTAATAGTCCTCCCTTGTAAAGTTATATGCACTCTGACCTTATTTACAAACATGGTGTGAATCTGTAAATAACCAAAAACATGTTACTAAATTACAAAAACAAAGAGTTTTGGAGGTCAATATAAAAATAAAAGAAATAAGGTCGACTCACACCACATAAAATCCCTTGTAGCAAAACCCTGAATTTTGCTACTCTTCTTTTCTTTGCAGCCGAAACGCAAAACACAAACTCGCATACAAAGAAGAGCCAGCCGCCCCCTTCATAAATTCACAGCCACAGCTCCACCGTCGGCTCGTCACTGCTCCACACTACTAATCCAAACACAAAGAGAAGAGAAAGCTATACACCAAGTTAAAAAAAGCCGCCTTCTGTAAGTTCTTTTTTTTGTTGCTTTTTTATAGATGGTTTTTTGCTTGTGCTTCTTGGTTTCGAAATATGATGCCTTTTGTTGTTTTTACTGATGGGTATTGTTTTTTCAGGTTAAGTGGGGATTAACAGATGGGTGTTGAGTTAACCCATCAATATACAGAATATAGAGCAATGGAGGATCAAGAGGAGGTGGAGGAAGGTGTTAGTATTACTGATTGGGATTTAGTTTATCATGTTAGAGATGCCCTTTTATCTGTCAAAACGGTAAGCTGTTTTCTGTTTTTGAATTTTATTTTTGATAGTTAATGATAAGTAGTTTAAGGAGAAATTGTTTAAATTGGTTTTGCTTGAAACTTTGATCCCTTTTCTGGTAAGAAACAGTAGAGTTGAATTCACATTGCTATAGGAATTGTATATAGGCGGGGATGTTGAGTGGCTTGGTTTGATTGATTAAACCAAGCTAACTTGGTGACCCTGTAGTTATGAACTGTTTCAGGGTTATGGTGGGTTGGGGATTCACACTGTACTTCATCTTTTGTATTCTCAGTCTAGGAGAGGTGCTTCATCGTTTGAAAGAACTGGGATTCGTTGTTTAAATAATTTAGGATTCGAATAGGAATGGAAGTTAGATTGAGAGAGAAGTGTTGTGTTTGTAATTGGTTGTGGAGTTGCAGAGACAAAGGCTTGTCTAGATTTATGGTGCATGCTGCACCATTTTTGTATTTCACTTGACTATGCACCTGCCTCCCTACTTTCTTGGGCTGATCATTTTTTTTTTTTTTACATTTTCTTGAAGGTTCATCTTTTACTTTTTGCTTGAAATTATTCTTTTGAATACTAAAAAAAATTGAGCGAACTAGAAGCTCTCGGGTTGACCGATCCATTTGTTCACTCTTTGAGCAGGAGTCCTCAACCCTAATACAAAAACAAACTAAACTGATATTTTTCAGTTTGGTTTTCATTTTGGTCTTTCTTGAAGAACAGTCCGGTTCCAGTCCTCAAAGTTATTTGGTTTTGGGTTCGACTCTGACCTTACTCAAAACCAACCAGTGAACACTAGTAAGGGTCAGAAGGTAGTTTTTCTAGCTAGTTGTTTCCAAAATAATAATAATAATGATAATTTTCTCACACAGGCTTGCTTGAATTCTTATTCAATTCATCTGTTCATTCAAGCATGTTGTTTTCCAATTCTTTGTTGCATTTTTGTAAGCAAGTAATAGAATGCTGATTTATTTTGGGTGTGCTCAGGGTGACAGGAGCAGTTACCACCAGCTTGTTGGGGTTTTGCATCACAGAGATCGTTCTGCTCCTGATAAAGTGGCTTTGCTTTTGGTGGGTTTTTTCTCTGAATCAAAACTATATTTAGTTTCACATTGCTTATTTGAAAGTTAGGATTCATGGAATTGTCAATTCAGCATTTGCATGTCAAGCCAACTATAGTCAACTAACTATTCCCTGATTTGATAATATTGTTTGTGCTCACTTTGCAGACGAGTCTAAAGGCACTATCTGGGGCAGTTTCTTACATAAACGACGTTGACCATGTCTCACTTCTTCAATCTGTAAGTTGGTCTTGTTTGGATTTGTTATTTTCTAATTCCTGTGTCATTGGATTTTTCTTTCTAATAAGTAGTTCTCTTGCCAGATTTTTGGAATGAGCATGTGGAACTGTGCGCCTGATGTGATGGATGCATTGCTTGAACTTATAATATGCTTGGTATGTAGTCTTAAAATTGCTTGCAACTGTATTTCTAGAGTGTGAGGCAACCATCATTTATTTATATATTTTTGGTCTCTACAGGCTGCTTCAAATGGAAAATATGTTGATTTATGTCTTGATATGCTTGTAAACAATTTTATGCCACCGATGGAATCAGATATGCTCCGGCATCCACGTGGTCAGGCAAAAAAGGACCAAGTTCTTCCTCGTGTGCATACTGGTCTAGAAGTTATTGTTGATTTGGTGCCTTTGGCAGCCTTGAAATTGTCTACAAATGTTGTACAAAAGAGGCCTATGTTCTTCAGGAAGGATTTCAACATGGATCGTCTAAAATGTCGCGTAAGTTCAATTTTCTGTTATGTTTTGGATTCTTTTTGTCTCGTTGGACGTGCTTGAGCTATCTTGGAATAGATGTTAGTTGGGTTGGGGAAATTTATATTAAAGTTCTTATTTGTAATTGCTGTTAACCTGGCCAGCAATGTCCTATAGATAATCTATCCTGAAATAGGGTCCTTTAAATTTTGCCTGACAGCTTTTGCCTAGGATTGTTGTTTAGAGTTTGTTCTTATTATTAATTTGCTTTTTACAGATGGAGATATATTTGAAGAATATGCTAATGTTGGAGGGTGGTGCTATTAGAGAATTTGTTGGGCACAGTATGCTCGTGGAAGTGGTGAATATGATGCTAGAATTGGACGTAAGTGGTTGTAATAAGTTGCGTCCTGGAATGTTTCTTATTTTTGCATCACCTTTAATGTTCAGTGGTTTTCCCTACAGGTTGCAATTGGTTGGGATGAATTGTTAAGGGATGATCCTAGTAAAGGCATCTTTACAATGGAGTTAGAAGATGAGGAAGAGGAAGCTGGTGACGATGGTCAGGCAAATGATGGTGAGGTATGATTGTGATGCAGATTCCACGAATGATGATTATAGAGTTTTATTAATTTCTGGAACGGACAAAAATAGGTGGAGGGTACCCCGTCCGTGTTTTCCCTTCAGTCCGTGTGCATGTTGATGATAGTCCAGTGAACTAATTACATGACCATTTCATTTCTGAGAGCTCTTTGAATGTTTCACCATCTTCAAATTTTGTGCATGGTTGATAGTTGTCCTGTAAACTAAATACATGTCTTCATTACAAGTACTTCAAAGCGTGGGAATTTCTTGACACCAATGCTAGTGCTTGGGTGTATTTTACACTCGTGTAAAACAATTTACCTTACTGTGAATCTACTGATAAGCTTGTAGAAGATCACAGTCATTAGTTGTTTGCACATACATGCTATTGATCCTGTCTGCACACTTGCAATTCTGATGTGTTTTATGTGGAGGTAGAAGAGTTACAAAAAAACTTGAAAACTCTGCACCATCAAGCTGTTTGGTGACAGCTTCAATGTAATTGTTTATAAAAATCATGTTGTCAGCCTCTACTTCTTGGTTTTAATTCTTGATGGTGCTCTTATGCTCCTTAATTGTGAGGTAAAATATCACCATCTGCATCGATATTCAAGATATAGTCTCAACAAGTGAATGTGTTAAACAATTCTCATTCCTTGATGGTTTTAATGTGTTGTATTTTTTAAGTGTATTGGTCAGCACACATGATAGTTCCAAATTGTATTTCTACCTTTTTTGTTTTGCTGTCCTAAGGGAAACTAATATTCTTGTTATTTGCCCAGCTTCCAAGCACGTTAACTCTCAGGAATTTAGGTAAAAATGTCACTGCTGACTTGCTGGATAGCTTGATGATACAATTTCTCGAGCATCTTGAAGCCTGTGCGGACAAGAAGCGTTTGAGTGAGGTATTATCTGAAGTTATATTCATCATGTCTGTATTTCATTAGGTTGCTTCATAAATAATTTTTTCCCTTGATGCTATAGGTATTTGAAACTCTTTTATCTTCATTCATGGCAACTATTTTGAACACGTACAAGTCAAAGTTTTCTCAGGTAAGCCCTTGTTCTTGCATTCATGCTTATGTAAATGGTTGGGGTATGGTAAGACTGCTGCGATGTTCATTAGATGCATGGCTGTTCCCTAGATCAACTAGTAGGGTCCTGAAGGAAGACTGAAAAAAAGAGAGGGGGGTGGGGGAGTGTAGAAAGAGGGCTGTCTGTTTGCATTTTTAATAGTGGGCTATATGTTTTGCATTTCAGGAAGAGTGCTGTTCTTACTTGTTTTTTTTTGTTTGTGCTTACAGTTCACGATTTTCTATGCCTGTGCACTTGATCCTGAAAATTGTGGTGTGAAATTTGCTCAAACACTCGTGGATTTGTTCATATCTACTTGCAACCCACCGGTTACGAGGTAATGTGGTTTTGGTAGACATGGAGATTAGGTGGCCAGTATTTTTATGCATTAATTTTGACAGGGTTGTTCACTCCTGAGTGATAAGGCACTTGGTGTGTCTCCAAACCTTTTTCCCTTGTGCAATGCAGTCCATGCTTTCTTTTATCTTCGACATTAAGTTTTAAAATAATGTTAATTTTTGCATGGGACACGATTGCGATGTTGACTACTGATTTTTAGTTTTAAATGAATATTTTGCATGTTTGATACAGGATGAGTGCTGTGGCTTATCTTTCTAGCTATTTGGCTCGTGGGAAGTTTCTATCTGCTGCCTTCGTCATGAACATGTTGAAAAGGTTAAGAGACATGCTTAAAATTCTGTTTTTGAACTACAAATATCAAGTCAATATTTTTGTTAGTGGTATTTTTTAAACAACTCTATAATATAAAGGAAAATAATTGAAGATAATTTATTTAATCTGCTGCTTGAGTTTATGGTGTTTCAGGCTGGTGGATTGGTGTTTGAGATATTGTGAAGAGCAGGATAGTGACATGAATCCAAAAGCACATCAAGTTTTCTATTCTGCATGCCAGGTATATGGAGCTTTGACAATAAGTTCAAAAGTTGTCTTGACATGGCTGATGTATTTTTTTGATATGATCTATTTTCCTTTTTTGGAAATATAAGCATGGACTATGTTAATTTTAAAATGTGGGTTCATGATATCATGTAATAGATAGTCTAATTTTTTTTACCTCTATTATACGAGGACATTCCATCCTATAGACATTTTATTACATGTCTATCATCACCATCACTGCTTCAGCTACCAAAAGGGAAGGTGTTAACACTGAAACTGAACTGCTTCCTTTGCCTTGAGGCAGCTTCACACGAACCACCACATTTTCCACTTTATAGTGCTTATCTCTCTGTAGTTCATTGCTACTTGGTAGCCCTGCCGCTCCCACAACTACTCATTTGTTGCTCCATTATTGTTGCAACGTTTATGTTGTTTGAAATTGCACATGTTGGAGTCCTGAACCTTTTCTTTCAATCATTGCAAAATCTATCCTGCATATTCTAATAGGAGGTTCTTAATTTATGATATGATAGATTCTTCCTGGTGGATGCAGTTGTAAAGCTGATTTATTGATGTTTACTTTCTTACCGCAGGGAATTATGTATGTGCTCTGCTTTCATATGAAATCAATAATGAATGTTCCTACCCTCAAATCACAGCTCCTCCTCATGCCTATAGAGCCAATATTGAAGCACAAATTGGGGCCATTGGAGGTGAGTGATGTAGAGCAAAAATAACCACCACGTCATCCCCCAACTACATTTTGGAAAAAAAAAACCTTGTGTTAGCAGGTTCTAAGCTTGTATTGGTTTTGTTGGATTAATAGGTCTGCTTGCCATCAATTGTAAATGAGTTTCTCAAACAAGCTAAAGCAGCACATCTGTTCACCATCTCCAAAGCATTCATCTTCGAAGATTTGCTGGAATCAGATCTTTCTAGGGATTTTGGTGGGCTGGAGAGGCTGGACATGTTCTTCCCATTTGACCCATGTTTGCTGAAGAAATGTGACAGGTTTGAATTTTACCTCTTACATGGACTTTTCTTTCAAGTCTTTGTGACATGTTCTTCCCATTATTCAACAGATTTGTAAGTCAAGTCACTATAACAAAGTAAATTATGACAAGTAAAATATTCAGGGGTATGAAGGAAGTGATTTTTGGCATAAAAAATAGATATCGTCATCCCTTTAACATAATTTGTTGAGAAGTTTCATTTTGTTTGTCCTTGGAATTATGTCAGAGGTTTCATCCGGCCAAACTTTATATACTGGAACCATGTCAAAACTACCTATGATGATGATGAGGAAGACAGCAGTGATGAAGACATTGCTGATGATTTTGGGGTTCTGAATGAAGAGAATTTCATGGAAGAAGGGATGGCAAGGAGTTTTGATCAAGATATCGATCTTGATGAATTTGACTACGTCATGAACAAGATGTCCATCACACCTAAGAACACGTCAGGTTTCCACTTTGGTGGTGAACGAATGCCTTCAAAGATAAGACCCTCAACAAGTCCAGAGTCCTTGTGATTCGCCTGAAAACATAGAAAAGGAAAACTGCATCTCACAAGTTAATGAAAAGATTATTTTGCTTAGTTGCTCGGCTCACCAAGTTTGGTCAGTAGTTTTGAATTTTGATGGTGCTGTAATCTATTCTTTGTCCAACTTTCTCGAACATTTTGTAAACTTATCGTATGAGGTTACAAATTTTGTGTCAATTCTCTCTTGTGCATTGATTTTCAGTCTGAACATAAAAAGAATAGGGAAGAATGTTGTTGCCAAGAAAAATTAGAGAACGAACGAGCTACTATTTTAAGCTTCGCAGGGAAACGGCATATGATGTTCAATATGTAAACGCTGGAGTGACCTATTCATCTTAATTTCCTGTTCTAAAGACTGGCATAGGAAACATAATTCAAATGATGAGCGGAAAGAAACAAAATTTAATTGGATTATAAAGCTGGCTACAATTAGCTATCAAATTCACGAGGTAAAGCAAATTTAAAGAATGTGGGGACTTAGGAAAATAATGTAGACAAGGTGTGTTTTGACGTTGATTGAAACAGTAAAGTGATGCTTTTGCTCTCATCAAAAAAACCTAATGGCCTTTCATTAGAGGTTATTTATTCTTTTTATATGTCCATTTAAGCATTATAAAATTGACAGACAGCTAAATTTTTTATTTAACAAAAATATATAGTATAGTTACTTAAATACTCTTAAAAAAAATATCTAACTTAGTTCTAGAGCTTTTATAATATTTCACTCACTACACAGTAAAATAATTTTATTTTTCTTAAAATCAAAATTTCCTTACCTTGCCTTGGTTTTATTAGAACATTTTTTTTGTGATTATCAAGTGGTTTTACAGACAATTTGATATTTTTATAAATATATATAAAAAAAATAGTTGGCACGTCCGTTGAATGCGTCAACGAATAAGTCACGCTGTCGTGTTTAAGCAGCGCATGCAGAGGCTAATGGTGGCCAAAAACCAGCTTCAATCATGTCGTTAGAATTGCCGCAGAATTCTTTTTCTTTTGAGACGACGCATTGCGATGTTGGAGTGGCAGTGCGATGCCAATGGCCTTTTTTCTTCTCCCTACAAAAAATACACCGGCCATTTGAAATTTCAGAATTGCCCTGTTATTTATTCAGATGTCAACTCCAGTCCTTCTTTTCATTTTTAATTTTTGTTCTTGACCCTTTCGTAAAATTTCAATTTGTTTTCAATTTCATCCTTCAATTCTAATTTATGATATGTTATTTTTTCCAATTTGATCCTCATTCATTTGATTTTTTTTTATTTTTTTGTTAATTGATTTTTATTTTTGATACCCTTCAATCAAAAATTGCTTTTATTTTTTATTTTAATTTTGATCCTCATTCATTTGATTATCTTTTTATCCTTTTGTTGAATTGACTTTTCTTTTCAATTTCACCATTCAATCCAAAATAAAAAATATTTTTTATTTTAACTTTGATCCTTATTTTTTTAATTGCTATTTTTATTTTGCTTTAAATCCTTATGTATAATTGAAAATATTTTTTCAATTTTATCTTTCAACATTTGATTAATTGTGAATTGAATTTTGAGTTTTTTTCAAAGAGGGTGTTTTCAGTCTAATGACCTGGGTTATGGGTTTGAAAAGTTAACGTGGGTTGACATCGTCCCTTTTTTTTTTACTTATTTTCTTTTCAGTTTTCATCATTCAACATTATATATATATATATATTAAGCTTTGTGATTTTCTTTCCTATTGGGTATCTTAATCTCATGATTGGGCCGCGAGTTTGACATATTAACCTTGGTTGGCTTGACTCTTATTACTCGGGTTACAAGTTTTTCATGCTAACTAGGGTTGACTCAAACTTTTTTTTAATCCAATTTCATCATTCCCTATTTAATAAGTCAATTATTGAGCTACATTGTTTTTCTCTTTTGAAAAAAAAAAGATTATTTTTTTCAAATTATCATGATTTTTTTTTAAT